>NC_133327.1:672809161-672859161 GCF_042186555.1 Aquarana catesbeiana | reverse complement strand
TAGCTTTCCATAGCGCTCTTCACATCATCCAATCTGAAAATAGTTATATCGATTGTTTTTTTACATATATCACAAAATACATTCACAAAGGCATACAAAATGAAAACATTGTCCCCAATAACAAGATATGTAAAGGAAGAAGGAAAAAAAAAACAAATGAGGCAAGATGGGGCGACCCAGCCTGTGGGTGGGGGTATGTATGGGGAGCATAAAAACCAAAATGTTAAAGAAAATATACGGGTACCATCCCATATACCATCCCATATATGGGTACTATCCCATATATATATATATATATATATATATATATATATATTAAAGCAGCATTCATTCCTCCATATATGAACAGGGACAGTCCAACACAAACAGAAATTTCCCAAAAATCTTTTATTTGTATTTTCTTTTTAATTATTTATTTATTCCTGCAGTGTATAGTACAGGATATACTTCTAAAGTCCTACTTGCATCAAGGGCACGATATGATCATCGCCTGATTTACAAGGGCCAACTGCCCTGAGCCCCCTGACAGAAGAGGCCCCCCTCCTCTATATTAAAAATAAAAATGGTTTAAAACAATATAAAATGATGGAAAATAATAAAAAAAACATTATAATAAAATAATATAAAGTATACGGTATATTAGAATAAAAAATACTCTCTTTAATTAAATTTATCTTGGAAAGCATTATTTTGCAGGCCATCATCTGTAAAAATTTACTCTAGACTGGTATATTATAATATTTTAAAAAGCTAATTTTGGCAGCTCAAGCGAACCACACATAGAGAGCTATGATTGTGCGTGTGAGTGATGTTTCCCACCCCCCCTCCAAGAAATTTTGTTAAAATTTGTAAGGACTCCGTAGGGAACTCTAGGTTGACCATCCCCTTCTTTATCTCCTTTTTCTCCCCCCCCCCTTTTTTTTTTTTCTTTCCTCTCTTCCCTTTTCTTTCTTATTTCCTGTGATTCCGGGTCTCTGCCATTCACCGTACGTGGTGGAGTTCCGGATCAGGGGGGGAAAATACTATTCATTCCCATTGGTACTTGGATACATATCGCACATTTTGCGTTCTACTGTAATGGTAGGGGACAGATATGTATAATGACAATACCTTCTGTACTTCTGTATTGCTATGTTGACAATCTGAGAAATCAACTTTGTTCTATTGTTGTGTCTGTTTATTTTTGCCACTTGTTTCTTTTTCAATAAAAAATACTGAATTATAAAATTTGTAAGGAAAAACAAACAAGGACATTACAGTAATTCAGTTCAACAACTAGGGTCAGATACCCCCGTTAAGGCCTCAGTTACAAAGACTGTATAGAAAAGACAAATACAGAAGTTCATAACATTTATCCAACTATGCAGGATAAGCTCCGCGACAGAAACATTCAAATTTTACTACTGACATATTGTATATGTAAAGGGATAATGACCATTACATTTTCCAGTCAAAACAAACCGGGGATATTGAAACAGCGTGAGTTCACTAACTAAGGTTTAATCCTGTAGAGCAGTGGTCTTCAAACTGCGGCCCAAGGGCCAGATGCGGCCCTTGGGGCACTATTCCATCCACTGACACCAGTCAGTGGACAACAGTGGAGCACTATTTCTCCACACTGACACCATCAATGGGGCACAATTCCTTCCATAGGCACCAATGATTGGGCACAATTTTCTTCCATTGAAACCAACGATGGGGCATAATTCCTTCCACTGATACCAATAATGGGCCACTATTCCTCTCAATAATACCATCAAAAGGGTCCACGGATTGGGTGTGTGCCACTCAAGCTTGACCCCTGTGGGGAGCAGTGTGGGTGATTCCGTGTCCAATGCAGGAGTGCCAGCGAGGGATGGAGCTCGTCCCAGATCCCGTAATCACTAGAAGGAAGAGAGGAAAAATCCCTGGTGCCGCACATCCATGGAGTCCTATGGTGGTAATAGGAGAGACAACCTTAGCCTGGGCTCCTGCCAGACCAGGCCATGTTCCCAATGAGTTTTACTCTGCCCCCCCCCCCCCGCGCAGGGCTTAGTCATGGGGATCATCAAAAGGGTTCAGTTCCTCCCACTGGCGCCAACGATGGAGCACAATTCCTTCCACTGACACCAATGTTTGGTCACTATTTCTCCAGTGACACCAAAGATAGGGCATTGTTTACTCCCACTGGACGCCAGGACATTTTCTACTCCTACTGGGCCTTGTCCGGCCCCCTTAAAGTCTGAAGGTGTCAGAAACCATGAAATCCGGTCGAGACAGAAGTATAGTTAAATCACACTTGTTTAATAATAATAAGTAAAAAGAACAAACGTAGTCAAAACATAGCCAAAGTTCAGTAACCGGAACGGATAGTCAGCCAAGCCAGAAGTCAGGGATCAATGCAGTGGCTCTGGAGCCAGAAGGGATGTCAGCAAAGCAAGTCTTGAACAGGATCGCAGGAGATGGTTTCTGTGATGTTAACCAAGGCGAAGGCAGAGCTCCTACATAGTTACATAGTTACATAGTAGGTGAGGTTGGAAAAAGACACAAGTCCATCAAGTCCAACCTATGTGTGTGATTAAGTGTCAGTATTACATTGTATATCCCTGTATGTTGCGGTCATTCAGGTGCTTATCTAATAGTTTCTTGAAGCTATCAATGCTCCCCGCTGAGACCACCGTCTGTGGAAGGGAATTCCACATCCTTGCCGCTCTTACAGTAAAGAACCCTCTACGTAGTTTAAGGTTAAACCTCTTTTCTTCTAATTTTAATGAGTGGCCACGAGTCTTGTTAAACTCTCTTCTGCGAAAAAGTTTTAACCCTATTGTGGGGTCACCAGTCCGGTATTTGTAATTTGAAATCATATCCCCTCTCAAGCGTCTCTTCTCCAGAGAGAATAAGTTCAGTGCTTGCAACCTTTCCTCATAACTAAGATCCTCCAGACCCTTTATTAGCTTTGTTGCCCTTCTTTGTACTCGCTCCATTTCCAGTACATCCTTCCTGAGGACTGGTGCCCAGAACTGGACCGCATACTCTAGGTGCGGCCGGACCAGAGTCTTGTAGAGCGGGAGAATTATCGTTTCATCTCTGGAGTTGATCCCCCTTTTAATGCCAATATTCTGTTTGCTTTGTTAGCAGCAGCTTGGCATTGCATGCCATTGCTGAGCCGATCATCTACTAGGACCCCCAGGTCCTTTTCCATCCTAGATTCCCCCAGAGGTTCTCCCCCCAGTGTATAGATTGCATTCATATTTTTGCCACCCAAATGCATTATTTTACATTTTTCTACATTGAACCTCATTTGCCATGTAGTCACCCACCCCATTAATTTGTTCAGGTCTTTTTGCAAGGTTTCCACGTCCTGCGGAGAAGTTATTGCCCTGCTTAGCTTAGTATCGTCTGCAAATACAGAGATTGAACTGTTTATCCCATCCTCTAGATCGTTTATGAACAAATTAAATAGGATTGGTCCCAGCACAGAACCCTGGGGAACCCCACTACCCACCCCTGACCATTCCGAGTACTCCCCATTTATCACCACCCTCTGAAATCGCCCTTGTAGCCAGTTTTCAATCCATGTACTCACCCTATGGTCCATGCCAATGGACCTTATCTTGTACAGTAAACGTTTATGGGGAACTGTGTCAAATGCTTTTGCAAAATCCAGATACACCACGTCTACGGGCCTTCCTTTATCTAGATGGCAACTCACCTCCTCATAGAAGGTTAATAGATTGGTTTGGCAAGAACGATTCTTCATGAATCCATGCTGATTACTGCTAATGATACCGTTCTTATTACTAAAATCTTGTATATAGTCCCTTATAATCCCCTCCAAGAGTTTACATACTATTGATGTTAGGCTAACTGGTCTGTAATTCCCAGGGATGTATTTTGGGCCCTTTTTAAATATTGGTGCTACATTGGCTTTTCTCCAATCAGCTGGTACCATTCCAGTCAGTAGACTATCTGTAAAAATTAGGAACAAAGGTCTGGCAATCACTTGACTGAGTTCCCTAAGTACCCTTGGATGCAAGCCATCTGGTCCCGGTGATTTATTATTGTTAAGTTTCTCAAGTCTAATTTTAATTCCGTCCTCTGTTAACCATGGAGGTGCTTCCTGTGTTGTGTCATGAGGATAAACACTGCAGTTTTGGTTACTGAAGCCCCCTGATTCACTCGTGAAGACTGAGGAGAAGAATAAATTCAATACCTTTTGCCATCTCCTCATCCTTTGTAACCAGATGTCCTTCCTCCTTCTTTATGGGGCCAATATGGTCTGTCCTCCCTTTTTTACTGTTTACATACTTAAAGAATTTCTTGGGATTTTTTTTGCTCTCCTCCGCTATGTGTCTTTCATGTTCTATCTTAGCCGTCCTAATTGCACCCTTACATTTCCTGTTGCATTCTTTATAAAGTCTGAATGCTGAGGATGATCCCTCAACCTTGTATTTTTTGAAGGCCTTCTGCTTTGCTTTTATATGCATTTTTACATTGGAGTTAAGCCATCCAGGACTTTTGTTCGCTCTTTTAAATTTATTACCCAATGGGATACATTGGCTAATGCCCTTATTTAATATTCTCTTAAAGCAAACCCATCTCTCCTCCGTATTCTTTGTTCTTAATATTTTATCCCAGTTTATGCCTTTTAGCATGGTTTGTAGTTTAGGGAAGTTGGCTCTTTTGAAATTCAGTGTCTTTGTATTCCCTTTATGTTTCCTATTTGTGTGATTTATACTGAAACTAATTGACCTGTGATCGCTGTTACCTAAATTGCCCCGTATTTCCACATCCGTGATCAGGTCTGTATTGTTGGTAATCAGTAGATCCAGTAATGTTTTATTTCTAGAAAAAGGGAAGCTGCGCTCAAACTAAACAGTCTATGCAAATGACATCAGAGAGATATTGAAATCCTTCCAGAATAAACAGCACCGCCACCGTGTATTTTGAAGCAGTAGTGACAATCCACCCTAGTAGTTAAAACCTGCTTACCAGATGGCAAGCGTAAAAGGGCAAGTGGCTTTAGCCCAGCCAAGGTCTTTCAGCTTGCTGGCACTCCCGATGTTCATATGGGGGGTAAAACTCCAGATTCAATTGCGCTGCCACATATCACCATCACGAAAGCCACGGGTGACCCAGAAGGAAGAAGAACTCACCATAGTGTAAAATCTTTCTAGTATTTATTTTAAAACAAGTAGTAACTTACAGTTAAGTTAGTAAAATCGCGTGTACAAAAAGCCGGCCGGCATACAAACAAACGGAGCCCGTCCTCTACTCCGGAAGCGTGGTGACGTCAGTGCGTACCTTCCCAGACGCGTTTCGTCATCATCTGACATTGTCAATGGGGAATGTTTTATTTCTAGTTGGTGCGTCTACCATCTGACCCATAAAATTGTCCTGCAAGACATTAAGGAATTGGCGAGCCTTAAATGAATGCGCGGTTCCCTCCACCCAGTCTATGTCTGGATAATTAAAATCCCCCATTATGATAACACTTCCCATCCTTGCTGCTAATCCAATTTGTGATAGGACATCCGTCTCCACTTCCTCCCTCAGGTTAGGGGGCCTATAGCATACTCCCAGTATTATTTTCCCCTTAGCTTCATCCCTTTGGAGCTCTACCCATAAGGATTCCACCTCCTCCCTAGCTCCCTTAGTGATGTCATCTCTCACATTCACTTGTACATTATTCTTGATATATAGGCATACCCCTCCCCCTTTTTTACCCTCCCTATCCTTGCGGTAAAGGGTATACCCTTGAATGTTTGCCAGCCAATCATGAGAGCTGTTGAACCAGGTCTCTGAAATTCCAGGTCTCTGAAACCCACAAAATCCAAATCCTCCTCGTACAACAGTATCTCTGGACTGTCCTCTGGACTGGACGGCTTAAGTAGGCAGGACTGACGAGCAGGATATCAGCAACAGCTGAGTAACTGTGGAGAGAGATGGGAGCTGGAAATTAGCCGACAGCTGAGCGGCCAGCTCAGAGAAGGAAGGGCTGAGCCCAGCCCTGACAGAAGAACAGTAAAGCGGCCCTTTGTTTAGAAAGTTTGGAGAACCCTGCTGTAGAGTAAAGTAAAAAGGATTGGTCAAATATATTGTAACCATATACTAATATATATATATATATATATATATATATATATATATATATATATATATATATATATATATATATATATATATATATATATATATATATATATATATATATATTTTTTTTTTTTTTTTTTTTTTTAAATATATGTTTTATTATTACCGCCTGTCAATTTTGCTAATAATCTGTTGACTAGCAACCTAACTGTTTAGGTATATTTTTATATATGTCAGGCAAAGAGCAAGCATACATTTTGCTTTTTTTTTTTTTTTTTTTGCCGTGCCATAAATTTAAACGTCTTCCTAGCGCATAAAAGCAGGAGCTCCAGTGTTGATGTAGTTTCCAACACAAACAAGTGACGTGAAATGGTTCATTATAGATGTCTAATTTTATCAAAAACGTAATAGAGTAAATGCCAATCAAGTAGGTACGCCAAAACATAAAACATCGCATGATAAATATTAATGAGAGGAAAGGAATTCCCCGGTGACTCATATAATGAATGCTGTTATAATTAGTAGACATTTCAAACTGCCGTAGAAGGTTTGTATGTGAAATGTAGGTGGCACATTGGGATTGGGGATTACATTACAGTCCTTGGTTTACATGCTTGGTTTTGATGTTTGTAAAGTGAAAGTTTGTTAGCATAAGAGGACAAGAGATTTTAATTAATTCAAGACCATGTGTGATGTTTTGTAGCACTGGCCATAGATATTTGATGATGATCCAACTGCTGAATGAACGTGCATGCATGAAGGCCCTGATGTACATGTTTATAAAGCAATAGGGGCTTTTTGAAGACACTGAAAGACTCTCTAATTCTGGCCTTATTCCAGGAGTAATAAACAGTGGTGGCCCATAATGCAGGGCGCATAATCTATGCATCCGGCCCCCTAATCTACATACAGGGCACCGGACCGGACGCATGGATTCCAATGGGGTTTTTTTTTCTAGAAGCATGTGATTAGAGCCAGAGGCTCTAATAGGCTCCAAACAAGGGAGGGCTTGGGGCACAGAGAACTGCGCCCTGTGCACACCCACTTGTGTGACAATAGCGATTGAATATTCGCTATTGTCTTCCTGATTCTCCTCCCAGCCAATCGGGAAGCGGGTCCTGAGATCCGTCACCCGATTGGCCAAAAGGAGAGGCGATCCTATTGGCCGCCTCGGAGGAGGAGACGCAGGGGAAGACGCGCCGCTGTGAAGCTGAGGAAGAAGGAGATGCCACCCGCCATCCAGGGAAGGAGGAAGCCCGCAACCTAGTTGGGGTAAGTGCAGTGTCCGATCGACTGACGGAGGGGGGGGGGGTTTGGTGCAGCACACCCGGACAGATTGTCCCCCCCCCCCCAAAAAAAATTATACCACTAGCCGCCACTATTAATTAAAGTGAGTGGTTATGAATAGGGATTAGTTGAGTACACCTGGGTTCAGTCCGCAGAAAGTTCGCCAAGTTGTTCTGAACTTCTGAGCGTTAAAACAGAAATAGACAGTCTCAATCAACAGGAACTATTTGTAATCCTTATGCTGCAGTTAGTGTATCGCAAGGGTTCTCAACCTCAGTCCTCAAGTACCCCCAGCGGGCCATGTTATCAGGTTTTCTTTTACTTCGCACAGCTGTTTTAAATCAATATCAATGACATGGTATTAATAAGAGCTAATTTATCTAAGGGAAGTTCCCAAAACATGGTCCGTTGGGGGTACTTGAGGACTGAGGTTGAGAACTACTGGTGTAGCACTTAAGGGCCACAAATAACTGGAGTCCCCCACCCTGCATAGCCAGGCACACTGAATTTTTACAGTCACCCCAAGTCAGAGAACATTCCAGTGCTTGCTCTGTTTTTGGTTTTGTTTTATTGAGGGATTAGAAACTTGGATAGGCATTGGGAAATCATGGGATGACCTGACTTTAAACAACTTTAGGGACAACTTCTCCTATACACAGTCTATATACAGTCTCTCTATATACACTCCTCTGCTTCCTCCAGCACTTGCTTGCAGAATTCCACTGGCACACTGTTGTTGGATCTGACACAGCACTCAGTCAGATTAGAGCAAAATAACCTGTTATGCCACGTACACACGAAGGTTTCTCCGACGGAACTCCGACGGAATACCGCTCAAGCGGTCTTGCCTACACACGGTCACACCAAAGTCCGACCGTCCAGAACGCGGTGACGTACAACACGCACGACGCGACTAGAAAAAGGAAGTTCAATAGCCAGTAGCCAATAGCTTCCATCTCGTACTTGCTTCAGAGCATGCGTCGTTTTTGGTCCGTCGGAGCAGCATACAGACGAGTGGGTTTCCCGAGGAATTGGTTCCGTCGGAAATATTTAGAACATGTCCCATTTCTAGGTCCGTCAGAATTTTCAAAAAAAAAAGTCAGATGAGGCCTACACATGATCGGAATAGACGATGAAAAGCTTCCGTCTGACTTTTTCTGTCGGACATTCCGCTCTTGTGTATGTGGCTTTACAGTCAGGAACCCGAGGTCCCTTTAAATGTGTAGCAAAAGTCCGTGTCCAGCATACATCCCTGTGGCTACTGATCCCAGCACCGCCTCTTCATGCACTGCCAGCCTGCCTGGCTGCAGCTGCCCCTTTCACTAGCCCACTCGGCTACTTCTCCACAGTCCTCCCAGACTGAAAGTCTCCACAGTCCTCCCAGACTGATCACTTACTAGCCCACCCGGCTACTTCTCCAAAGTCCTCCCAGACTGATCACTTACTAGCTCACCCGGCTGACTTCTCAGCAGATCTCCTAGACATGCTGAACTGCTCATGCTGTCCTCACTTGCTCCTGTGCCTCCAGGAAAGGATTACTCTGTGTGTTGTAGAGGGTCCTTCCAGGTCACCCCCCCAGACTAGGCGGCACCCTCATGGCCTCCAAAAGCCTCCTCAGCACTCCATCTCCAGCTTCCATCCAACTGCCCCTGCTGGCATGACTCAAGCCTATTAATGAGGTGCCTACCCCTTTCCAGCTCCTTTTTGCTGGGGCTTGATTGAGTACCTCATAAATATGCCAAGCAGCTTCTCCTAGACTCCACCCACTACTTCTGGAAGCTTCTCCAAGGTTCCAGAAAGCAGGAGGAGGCACCAGAGATTCTGCTTGCTTAGACATCCAGCAATAAAAACAATGATCTACATCTAGCACACTAGAGGGTACTACAATAGGAAGGTATATTATTTTATATTATGTTTAGTATTTATTACTATCTATGTTATTTTTGCTATAGTACATCCTACAGCAAGAATGACAAACAAAAAAAAAATCACGGGGTCCCCTCCCAAAATTTATGTCAGAACCCTGTCACGGTCAGGCTCGGAGGCCAGTAGCTATAGCAGTAGAGAGGCTCCCACTGACCAGCTGGGTAAATACATAAGCAGGTGACCCTGGTGGATGACATGGGCTCCCTCCGAGGTGTGGAGTCTAAGCACTAATCAGTATTTACCAGAGCTCCTGATGGTGGAGATGGGTTTTGTTCCATGTTAGTACCAGGTTGCAGTTCTAAGGATCACCCCACCAGGTAGAGATTGAGCAGAAGCATAGTAAAGGAACAAGCGAAAGGTCGGTAACAAGTGGTAGTGGAGATAAGGACAGCTGCAGGTACACAAAGGAGCAAGATATTGGCTGGAGAGAGCACAATAATCTGGCAAACAGGAAGGACAAAAGCATAGCCTAAATAGTAAATTCATGGGAGGAACAAAGAGTTCAAGGTTCACCAGAAACAAGGTAGAAGGCAACAGTAGGAATGAATGGAGGCAGTGGTCTCCAAACTTTCTAAGCAAAGGGCCAGTTTACTGTTTTTCAGGCTTTAGGAGGGACGGTTTATGGCTAGTGTAAGTAGAAAACCCCTCAGACTTGGTGGTCAGGCGGGGGGTAAAATAATTACATAACACCTGCAGTAGAAGGTATTCCTATTAGTGGGAAGAATAATCTCCATTGTTGGTATCTCTGGAAGAAATAATGCCCATCATTGGTGTCAGTGGGTGGAATGGTGCCCCATCATTGGTGTCAGTGAAAGGAATAGTGCCTCATCAGTGGTGTCAGTAGGAGGAATGGTGCCCCGTTGTTGGTGTAAGTGGGAGGAATAGTGCCCCATTATTGGTAGCAGTGGAAAGAATAGTGTCCCATCATTGGTATTAGTTGAAAGAATAATCCCCATTGTTGGTGTCAGTGGGAGGAATAGTGCCCCATTGTTGGTGTTAGTGGGAGGAATAGTGCCCCATTGTTGGTGTTAGTGGGAGGAATAGTGCCCCATTGTTGGTGTTAGTGGGAGGAATAGTGCTGTGTATCACTGGGAGTTTTTGTAGTGCTGGACTGACTCAATCAGTTGTGGGTCAATGCCTGGGTGGTGTTGAGGGCAGATAGGAAGAGATCTCTTCTGATGCTTTCTTCCCCACTACACCAGGCAAAGGTGGTTAGACCTTTATTGAGGGCCTGGGCTGCTGCCTTTGGGTACAGCCATGAGGTTGTTTCCACGTGTACTAGTAGAGGTAGAAAAGGAAGGAGCTCCCAATCTCCAATAAAATGCAAGTCAAAAGGTCAATTTAAGATTGTTTATTAAAAGTAGCAACAAATGCCAGCGCATTTCCAGGGGAAAAGACTCCTCCTTCCTCAGGGCTGCTGCTGTCTGCTGATGGTGAACAGGGAAAATCCTAAATGGTTGTCTGTGACACCAAAATCGGAATGCTCTGTGTTTTGCATGGAAACGCTTTGGCTTGACCAAGTGTATCACAGGGAGGAATAGTGCCCTAAGGGCTGGATAAAGGCAGGAAAAGGGCCACATCCGGCCCACAGGTCACAGTTTAGAGACCACTGATCTAAAGGATCAGACAAGATGCTGTCCAGCATCTCTGGTGGCTCAGCAAGAAGAGCTACTGCCGGACACAGCAGAGGTCATGGGTCCTGACAAGCCCTTATCCTTGTTAAGAATATGTTTTGGATCTTAAGGGGAACCCAACACAGAAAAAAAAAATCAGCATACCCCCCCAAATCAATGACAGACCATTCAGCCCCACTCCCCTTTTTTCCATTTGGTGTTTATTTTGTATATGTAAAACTTGAATAAATAAAGATTGTTGCAAAAAACAGGAAAGCTAAGGAGACAAAAAGCTAACTGGAAAACGAATAAACAGTTTGTGTATTTTTGCTTCCATCACATTATGATCCTGAAGTCCTTACATGCTGCAACATGCCTTAATGAGGTGTGTCACTACATGTGTTTTCACATTTACTTGCGAATGTTAATAACCATTTATAATGTGTGTTGATGGGCATGTTTATGCACTGTATTACAGCTTTGGATTCAGCATTGTGTAGATTGGAGGAGAACCTCCAAGAATGAAAATCCCCATTGCTAAAAAAAAAAGAAAAAAACAACCAAATTTGTCATTCCATAGATTACCACATCCACAAGAGCTTCAAGTAAAATTTTTCTGCCATTAAGTATGAATTGGAATTGTGTGATATTTAACTACTTCAATATTGGGCATAATATTTTGCCCCTTCCTGCCCAGGCCAATTTTCAGCTTTCAGCGCTGTCACTTTTTAAATGACAATTGCGTGGTCATGCTACACTGTACACAAACTAAATTTTTATCGTTTTGTTCCCACAAATAGAGCTTTCTTTTGGTGGTATTTGATCACCTCTGCAGTTTTTATTTTTTGCTAAACGAATAAAAAAGACCAATTTTTTTTTTTTTTAAGTTTTTCTTTGTTTTTGTTATAAGATTTTGTAAATAAGTAAGTTTTCTCCTTTACTGATGGGCACTGATAAGCTGCACTGATGAGGTGGCACCAATGAGATGGCACTGACGATGGGCACTGATAGGTGGCACTGATGGGCACTGATAGGCAGCACTGATAGGCGGCACTGATGGGCATTGATAGGCGGCACTGGGCACTCATAGGTGGCACTGGTGGGCACTGATGGGCACTGATAAGCGACAATGATGGGCACTGAAAGGCTGCACTAATGGGCACTGAATGGCATTGATGGGAACCGATGGCTGGCACCTGCACTGGATTTCATTGATAGGCATCACTGGTGGCACTGGCACTGGTAGCCATTTTTCACTGGCACTGATTGGCAGCTGCCTGTGCACCTATTGGCAGCTGCCTGTGCACTGATTGGCAGCTGCCTGGGCACTGATTGGCATTTCCCTGGTGGTCTAGGGTGGCATACCTGGTGGTCCAGTGTGGTGGCCATCCCTGGTGGTCCTGGGTGGGCAACCCAGGGGTGGGGCTGCGCTGAAAAACAATCAGCACAGACCCCCCTGTCAGCAGAGCAGCCGATTGGCTCTCCTCTACTCACGTCTGTCAGATGCGAGTGAGGAAAAGCCGATCAACGCCTCTTCCTATTTACATCGTGATCAGCCGTGATTGGACGTGGCTGATCACCGGGTAAAGAGCCTCCCTCAGAGACTCTTTATCTAGATCGGAGTTGTGGTGTGTCAGACTAACACACTGCAACAACGTTCAACACGATGCGCGCCCCCGGCGGCGCGCAGTGGCTTGATATCCTGAGCGCGTCATATGGCGTCCGGTCAGGATATCGCAACCACTTTGCCAACGTCATTTTGCTATATGGCGGGCGGCAAGTGGTTAAGGATAAAGATTCCTATAAAAGCTTTCTGTTTTGTACCAACTTAAAGTAATTAAAAAGAGATGTTTTATAAGGCATAACATCACCATTGCATCATTGTAAATATTAAGTAAAATCTTTGGCCAATAAAGACAAATGCCAGAGATTCATAATACATGATGAGCCAAAGATGAGTAATAATGCAACATTCATCATTCTCTGGGACTGTCATGTCAGCTTGACAACAGAAGAGAAACAGAATGTTCCACATAAATATGATGATATGGGGTCTCAATACAACTTGGACAAGCTTTGACGTAAAATGAAGCAACAGTACAATTAAAATGTATTATCACCTTATTGCTTCTATTATGTGTACAAACCATTTTTGTTTAGACCTGGAAATCCACAAGGAAAAGTCTAATTACACCAAGACATTTTGGACAATTTCATGCTCCAAACTTTGTGGAAACAGTTTGTGGATGTCCCCTTCCTGTTCCAACATGACTGAGCACCAGTGCACAAAGCAAGGTCCATAAAGACGTGGATGAGCGAATTTGGGGTGGAGGAACTTGAATGGCCTGCACAGAGTCACCTGTCTTTACACGCACATGAACTTGTGAAGGAGAACTACCACGCTGGACTGACTCAATCAGTTGTGGGTCAATGGCTGGGTGGTGTTGGGGGCAGATAGGAAGAGTTCTCTTCCGATGCTTTTTGCCCCACTACACCAGACAAAGGTGGTTAGCCCTTTATTGAGGGCCTGGGCTGCTGCCTTTGGGTACAGCCTTGAGGTTGTTTCCACGTGTACTAGTAGAGGTAGACAAGGAAGGAGCTCCCAATCTCCAATACAATGCAAGTCAATAGGTCAATTTAAGATTGTCTATTAAAAGTAGCAACATATATATATGTTGCAAGGAAAAGTCTAATTACACAAAGACATTTTGGACAATTTTATGCTCCCAACTTTGCGGGAACAGTTTGGGGACGGCCCCTTCCTGTTCCAACATGACTGCTCACCAGTGCACAAAGCAAGGTCCATAAAGACATGGATGAGACAGTTTGGGGTGGAGGAACTTGACTGGCCTGCACAGAGTCACCTGCCTTTACACGCACATGAACTTTAATGGCATCCCAGTCTTAGTCCGTAGGGTTCAATATTGAGTTGGCCCACCCTTTGCAGCTATAACAGCTTCAACTCTTCTGGGAAGTCTGTCAACAAGATTTAGGAGTGTGTCTATGGGAATGTTTGACCATTCTTCCAGAAGTGTATTTATGAGGTCAGGCACTGATGTTGAACGAGAAGGCCTGGCTCGCAGTCTCCACTCTAATTCATCCCAAAGGTGTTCTATCTGGTTGAGGTCAGGACTCTGTGTAGGCTCCTCCAAGTTCCTCCACCCGAAACCCAAGTCTTTACGGACCTTGCTTTGTGTACTGGTCCAAATCCTTTGGTGGAGGAGGGGATTATGGTGTGGGGTTGTTTTTTTTTTTTTTTTTTCAGGGGTTGGGATTGGCCACTTCCAGTGAAGGTGTCAGCATACCAAGACATTTTGAACAATTTCATAACATGCTCTTATAAGACGACCTTTGGGGTCTTATCACTTGGTGAGAGGCTGCAATTGGTGGTGTTGAATTCACAAAGCTGCTTATTGTCATTTACAAGTAGAAAACATATGACAAGGTGGTGCAATGGTGGTGAAGCCCTCCTACACGTAACTGCCCGTTTCATTTGGACATTTGCATATAGGTGGTGGACTTCCAACCGGATCTCTTGTTTATTGATTTATTATTTGGTATTTTTTATTTGTTGTGTCACGTTGGAATAGTTGTGTCACGCTCACCCTAAATTTGCATTTTTCTTTCAATTGTATTAGGATTTATAATGTTGGTACACATATCACATTTATTTTTTATAATCTTATGATCCTTTGTATTGGGATATATATAACTAAGACACATTTAATTTAGTAACACAGTGCAACATTTGTATTCCTTTTAATAAATAGTATTGCTCATCTAAACTTAGGACTGCTTGCAATCAAATGATAGATCTGATATTTTTAATAAGCCTGGTTGATTTTTCTCCAAGTTTTGGATAACAGAGACCACAGCTAAGTTTGAATCTAACCAACAAAATGTACCCAACCAAATCGTTTTAAGGGCCCAGCAACCCCCTGAACCCTTGGAGTCCACGGTGACTACAAATCTATAGGAACGAAAAAAAGGTCAAAACCCCATTACATTGGACTACCACAGAGGGTCCAATAGGTGACCCAAACCATTGAATCAAAATAAAATGTCTATATTATAGTCAATGGAACACCACATGGAAACCCAACTAAAATATAGACCATCTTCCCGTATATGCAGCCTAATCACAGGCGTGTGCACAGGGTGTGCCAGGTGTGCCTGGGCACACCATAATCACTGCATGTGACGCTGATTCCTTTATCTTCTCTCCTGCCATCTGCTGCTCCGCGTACACAAGGGGGTGGTTTCAGGATTGAGAGTGGGGGAAGGGGGCGGTAAATATGTCATTTACTGGGCCCCTTCCTTTTCTGAATGAACACAATGAGTGATCAGTACCGGTCACTCGCTGTGTTAATTCATAACTGAAACATAGTAAACTGTGTTTACTATGCTTCAGTTTGTAAATGAACAGGAAGCTGCTTATCACAGAGCACTTCTCATTCATTCACTGTGCAGTGCAGCTGAGGCTACAGAGAAAGCGGCATTTATGTATAAGGCTGCATTTACACTTAAGCGTTTTGAATCGCAGGCAGATTTGCTGCGATTCTGACCGTGATTTGAAAGCGCCGCTGTGTGAATGACACATGGCAGGACTCACATTTGAGATGCCA
This sequence comes from Aquarana catesbeiana, assembly GCF_042186555.1. Taxonomy (NCBI): domain Eukaryota; kingdom Metazoa; phylum Chordata; class Amphibia; order Anura; family Ranidae; genus Aquarana; species Aquarana catesbeiana. The sequence continues at coordinate 672,843,638 of NC_133327.1, read as the reverse complement.
TTCATTTGAATGACACCCAGAATCGCGGTGCAGGTCTTCTGCGATTGTCGGGCGATAAATTGTGCTGCAATCGTGGCAACCCACATCGCGCATATTGTATGTGTGTGTGTGTGTGTGTGTGTATATATATGTATATATATATATATATATATATATATATATATATATATATATATATATATATATATATATATATATATATATATATATATATATATATAATGGAAAAAGTGTAAAAAAATTGAGCTAAAAGAATTACACAACAAAAACATTTGGCACAAGCAGCAATTCTCCTGCATGACACAAACACAGTAAAACATATATTAGAAGAAAAATAGAATTGCGCTAAAACTGTATATGATCAGTCAATTTATAATCGGTGGGAAAAAGTTTTTTCAATATAAAGTCCACCAGTGCTTGAAACTACAGAATGGGAAAGAGAAGCTGCGCTATATAGAGGTGCAGGCCAACAATGGCTTGTATTTTCCAAGGTAGTGAATTGCAGTTCAAACAAATCCACAAAGAACACCCAGGTGAGCTAGATCCTTATTAAGTGCCACCACCTAATGAAAAACTCGCTTACCAGATGGCAAGTGGAAATTCCGACCATGTGTGGGCTCCATCTGACTTTTTCCATCGGATTTTCCAACACACAAAGTTGGAGAGCAGGAGATAAAATTTTCCGACAACAAAATCCGTTGTCGGAAATTCCGATCGTGTGTACACAAATCCGACGGACAAAGTGCCACGCATGCTCAGAATAAATTAAGAGATGAAAGCTATTGGCCACTGCCCCGTTTATAGTCCCAACGTACGTGTTTTACGTCACCGCGTTCAGAATGATCGGATTTTCCGACAACTTTGTGTGACTGTGTGTATGCAAGACAAGTTTGAGCCAACATCCGTCGGAAAAAATCCTAGGATTTTGTTGTCGGAATGTCCGAACAAAGTCCGACCGTGTGTACGCCCTATTACAGGTTTTCTTCTAAGATTGCCCTGTATTTGGCTCCATCCATCTTCTCATCAACTCCGACCAGCTTCCCTGTCCCTGCTGAAGAAAAGCATCCCCACAACATGATGCTGCCACCACCATGTTTCACGGTGGGGATGGTGTGTTCAGGGTGATGTGCAGTGTTCATTTTCCTCATCTGACCAGAGCATCTTCTTCCACATGTTTGCTTTGTCCCCCACATGGCTTCTTGCAAACTGCAAACGGACTTCTTATGGGTTTCTTCTTGCCACTCTTCCATAAAGACCAGATTTGTGGAGAGCACGACTAATGCCCCGTACACACGGTCGGACTTTGTTCGGACATTCCGACGACAAAATCCTAGGATTTTTTCTGACGGATGTTGGCTCAAACTTGTCTTGCATACACACGGTCACACAAAGTTGTTGGAAAATCCGATCATTCTGAACACGGTGATGTAAAACACGTACGTCGGGACTATAAACGGGGCAGTGGCCAATAGCTTTCATCTTTATTTATTCTGAGCATGCGTGGCACTTTGTCCGTCGGATTTGTGAACACACGATCGGAATTTCCGACAACGGATTTTGTTGTTGGAAAATTTTATATCCTGCTCTCCAACTTTGTGTGTCGGAAAATCCGATGGAAAATGTGTGATGGAGCCCACACACAGCCGGAATTTCCGACAACAAGGTCCTATCACACATTTTCCGGCGGAAAATCCAACCGTGTGTACGGGGCATAATAGTTGTCCTGGGGACAGATTCTCCCACCTGAGCTGTGGATCTCTGCAGCTCCTCCAGAGTTACCATGGACCTCTTGGCTGCTTCTCTGATTAATGCTCTCCTTGCCCGGCCGGTCAGTTTAGGTGGACGGCCATGTCTTGGTAGGTTTGCAGTTGTACCATACTCTTTCTGTTTTCGAATGATGGATTGAACAGAGCTCCGTGAGATGTTCAAAGCTTGTGATATTTTTTATATCCTAACCCTGCTTTAAACCTCTCCACAACTTTATCCCTGACCTGTCTGGTGTGTTCTTTGGCCTTCATGATGCTGTTCTCTAACAAACCTCCGAGGGCTTCACAGAACAGTTGTATTTATAACATTATATATTTTTGTTTTTGGTTGTAACATGACAAAATGTGGAAAATTTCAAGGGGTGTGAATACTTTTTCAAGGCACTGTATAAAGCAAAAATCCAGAGGATTGCTGCTGTCAGGAAGTCCATGCCAGCAACCAAGATGGTAGCCGTATAGAAGACATCCTGAACCTTCAATTCCTGTTAGGAGAATGCTGCAGGTGCGCATGCGCCACGGTGCGCGCGCACACCTTGTAACAGTTCATGGCGCCAAAATAGGCTATTTAAACTGGGTCAGCAGACTCAATGCTGTCTGCTCTACAGCGCCCCCCGTGTGTCCCTGCTATCCAGTATCTGATATCTGTTCCTGTTGTTTGACCCGGCTTGTTACTGACGATCCTGCCTTCAGCCTGCATCCGACCTCGGCTTGTCTCTGACTCTGCACCTGCCTGCTCTTTCTGCTACTTCGCTGCCAGCCCATTACTGATCCGGCCTGTACCAGGACTCCGCTCCAGCCTCTGCGTCAGTTCCTGACTTGTCCGCCTGTGTATGACCCAGCCTGCCTGTACCTGCCTTTTCTCCAGCCCTTTGGGAGCATCCATCCCACCGGCAGCTGCATCTGCTCCTCAGCCTGTGGTGTTCCAGGACCAATCTGTTCCAGCTTCCTGCTTACCGCTGTTCCTGGTCTTCCGCTGTGTCGGTGTTCCTCCACAGTTCCACTAGGAATTCCAGTCCAGCTCTGCTGTCAGCGATCCTGCCAGGTACTCCCGCGCCTCCTGTCTGCTCTACCAGGGGCCTCGAGTCAGAGGTGTAAGAGAGGCCGTCCTCTGCATATCAGGCTCTACCACCCGGTACGTGACAGCCGCACATAAAATTTTATTGAACCGATTGTTCAAGCATATACAAAAGCGTTCCATGATTTCTTTCTTGGGCTTACAAGCTCTAGCCCTTCATCAGATCAGAACAATCATTTCAATAAAATTTTATGTGCAGCAATCTTCTAGATTTTTCTTTATATTGTTTTGTGTGTGTGTATATTATTATTATTATTATTATTATACAGGATTTATATAGCGCCGACAGTTTACGCAGTGCTTTATAACATTAGGGCAGACAGTACAATTACAATACAATTCAATACAGGGGGGAATCAGAGGGCCCTGCTCGTTAGAGCTTACAATCTAGGAGATATATATATACAGTGGAACCTCGGATTGCGAGTAACGCGGTTAACGAGCGTTTCGCAATACGAGCACTTGTATTTTTAAAAATCGTAACTCGGTTGGTGAGTGTTGTCTCAGTGTTGATTCAGGCAAAAGCATGTGCAGTACTGCGTTTGGCCTGAGGTGGGGGGGCGTCAGAGCCGAGCGGCGCCAATCGCAGCCTTTCAGAAATGCACGGAAAGGCCCGAGGACAGCTCGGCTGACCTCGGCAAACCTCGGGAACGGAGTCTTTCCGAGTTTTGCCAAGGTCGGCCGAGGTGTCCTCGGGCCTTTCCGGCAGTTTCCGAGGCTCTCCGGCGCCCACCCATCTCTGGCCGCATGTGGTATTGCATGCCGTTGAAGTCAATGCGGAACAAGTCATTTTCTTTTCCATTGACTTCAATGGGGAAACTCGCTTTGATATGCGAGTACTTTGGATTACGAGCATTCTCCTGGAACCGATTATGCTCGTAATCCAAGGTTCCACTGTATATATAGATATATATATCTAGATAGATATCTATCTATCTAGATATATATATATATATATATATATATATATACATACTCATGTGTTTGAGGTTTGGAGTGCACACCCTAATGCAATAGGCTGCACCCTTCTATGAGCCTAATCATAACTTATAATGTTTAAATCCAGTCTAGAGTACCAGATGCTGTTGGAACTCCCTTGACCTTATAATCATTAGTTACTGGAACTTAACTACATTTTTATCATTTATTTGCTCTCCCGGTTAAACTGAGGTCACCAAGACAGTGTCACAATCAAGCTATTTTAACGTTGCTAATTGTATACATAAAGAGTAGTCATAATAATAGAATAATTAATTTGCTATATATAAAGAATGTTCAACCTGCTGACATCATGTATGTGAGCAAAGTTCAGGATCACACACCTACAGTATGTGTTACACAATTGCAACTGTAATTATATCCCAAGTTATCTTTAGATTGGTCTTCTCATGTTGGTAAAATGCACGTCCAGGATTGCAAAAGCAGTATAATACTGACTGAGGGGGGGGGGGGGGATGGTTAACAAGATAATGCCTTAATTAAGGGTGTTGGAAATTAGACATGTGCAATTCCGAATTTGCTTTTTAAGGAATTACGACAAATTCATTCATTTCCAAATTTCCGAAATTCCGAATTTTTCAATTTCTGAATTTCCGAATTTCGAATTTCTGAATTTCCGAATTCCGAATTTCAAATTTCCGAATTTTCGAATTTCCAAATTTTCGGAAATTCAGAAAATCGGAAATTCGGAAATTCGAAATTCGGAAATTCGAAATTCGGAAATTCGAAATTCGGAAATTTGAAAATGTAATAATGTAAAAATTAGAAAATTATCAAATTTGAAAATGTGAAAATTTGAAAATTCAAAAATGTGAAAATGTGAAAATTCAAAAATTTGGAAATTTGGAAATTTGAAAATTTCAAAAATTCGAAAATGTGAAAATTCGAAAATTTGAAACCATGAAAATTCAAAAATTCGAAAATTCAAAAATGTGACAATTAGAAAATTTGAAAGTTTGGAAATTCGGAAATTCGGAAATTTCAGAATTTCCGAAAAAAGCAAAAAAGGAATAAAACGAAAAAGAACAAATTTTTTGTCAGTGCACATGTCTAATGGAAATGGTAAAATTAGCCACCACCACTGTATCTCTGTAGTAAAATAAAATATATTTTATTATATATAAATGTCTATAAAAAAAATCAAACTTTTATTATTATCATACAGGATTTATATAGCAAAACAAACAAATGGCCACTGACCTCCCCTATAACTGGCCTTTGCAGCAAGGCAACACAGGAAAAACAAAACCAAAGAAATTCCCAGCTCAACTTACCAACCAGCCCCCAACCAACCGAATTATCCTGTCTAACAGTTTGTGTTAAAAGCAGGGGTTTAGTTTGCACACATTTGCAAATACATGCGTAAGCTACAGAGCCCCTTCAAGGCACCCCAGTATTCTCTGCAGTCCTAACTCAAAATTTTGAGAGCCTCCATAGTGGAACCATATGCATTATAATGGATAGGCAGAGAGCAGGTGAGCCTGGAGGGAGCCCACCCCTCCTTAAAGGTACAGGCAACGCTGTATCCTGGCCTAGGCCGACAAGGCCCAGGCCTAGGGCAGCACAGAAAGAGTCCTTGCCGGCTTGCTTTACACTGTTAGTGTAGCACCAGTCTTATGGGGCGGACTGGGCTGAGAGGCAAATTAGTCTAGCGCCCCCCAAAAAGCAGCCACACTGCTTCCTGTATACGGGCGGTCAGCATTCTGCAACTGTGTTGGGGGGGGAGGTGCCGCTTCTAATTTTAACTGTCCTATCATCCTGGACCACAAACCTTCCTCACTGCGCTATATGTCTTCTGCTGCACCTTTGGCATGGTTATATCTTCTTAGTCCTCTCCATAAAATTATCAGAAATTTGTGCTTAAAGTAGAACTATAGGCAACACTTTTTTTTTTTTTTGGGTACAATAAGGGAGGGTTATAGCCCCTGTCAGTTTATTTTTTACCATCCCTGTCCCATTGCAGAGATTTCCCTTCACTTCCTGCCCCATAGCCAAACAGGAAGTGAGAGAAAATCTGTGCAAATGAAGGGAATCCATTCCCCCCCCCCCCCCCCAGGCCCTCAGAACTAGTGTCCCCACTCGGAAATTGCAGGGCGGGTCTTAAACAGCAAGGGGTGTGGCCTTGACAGGAAGGGGTAGGTCATATTTAAATTAGGGGGGTGCTCAAGTTTAGTCAGGCCTAGGGCAGCACAAAACCTAAAAACACTATTGGGTACAGGAGCGCACTGGACACCCAACATATAGCACAAGGGCAGCAAGGGGGTGTCACTGTGCCTTTAACCACTTGCTGACCGCCTGACGTACTTGTAGTGCAGCAGGGCAGCTCTATTGCGCGAAATCGCGTACCTGTACCTCGTTTCATGCAGTAGCCACTGAGGGCCCGCGAGGCGCAAACCAATCAATTTACGCTTATTTACCAAAAATATATAGCAGAATGAATATATATTGGCCTAAAAAGATTAGGAAATTTGATTTTTTTACATATTTTATTGGATGTGTTTTTATCTATCTATCTATCTATCGATAGATAGATAGATAGATAGATAGATAGATAGATAGATAGATAGATAGATAGATAGATAGATAGATAGATAGATAGATAGATAGATAGATATTGATATATATAGAGAAATAGATATATATATATATATAATTTTTTTTTTTTTTTAAGAATATATAAATATTAAAGATTTAGATTTATATTATGTATTAATATTATTAGTAATAATAATATTTTATCATAACCAATTCCCGCCTGGCCTATAGCAAAATGACGGCCGGGCAGGACTTTTGGCGATCCAGGTGGATGTCATGTGATGTCCTCCCGGATCACGACACACAGGGCCGGTGTCTTGTCAAATACAGTCCCCTATCATATAGTGTCCGCCCTGTACTGCGCAGGCGCAGTACGGAGGACAAACGAGATGCCGAAAGTCTCCGAAGTTTAACAGCTGATCATCAGCTGTACACGGCGCCTGCGCTTTTATTCTCACCCTATGTCCAGGTTCATTCCCTACTATCCAAGTGGACATAGAGTGAGAATAAATAGTTGCCGAGCGCAGCGAGGCTGTGACCGAAGCGTGGCGAGCGAAGCGTGGCGAGCGAAGCGAGCCCGCGAGGGGCCCTCTTACAAAGCCATCGCTAAGAAGTGCCCAAGCGCCGTGTACAGCTGATGGTCAGCTGATCAACTTCAGACACTTTCGGCATCTCCTTCTGCTCCGTACTGCGCAAGCGCTGCGCCTGCGCAGTACGGAGCGGACACTATCCGATAGGAGGACAGTATGTCAGAACACCGGTCCTAGACGGGGTGCACGGGGTGCAGTGCACCCAGGCGCCAGAGAAGTGGGGGCGCTGAAGCGCCGGAGTGCTCCCTTGCCTCCTCCTCTTGATTGCGTCCGGCGGCGGCGCTCTCCGCCGGTGTTAAAAGAAGAAAGGCGCCGCCGCCGCTGTGTGTGCTGCTCAAGCCCCTCCCTCCTGAGCGGCTGGTCTCTGCGTGGAGAAAGACCAGCCGCACAGTGATGTCGCGCGGGGGGGAGGGAGCGGAGGAGCGGTATGTGCCCGACACATTCTGCTCTGTGTCTCCCACTCCTGCCTACTTTAAACTCCTCTGCTCTTCACCCGGGCGGCGCGGCTGGCTGCACACTGTTCTCTCCTCTTCAGCTGCCGCCCGGGTGTATATATGTACCCTAATGGAGGGGGGGGCTGTACTAATGGAGGGGACGCTGTACTAATGGAGGGGACGCTGTACTAATGGAGGGGGGGGCTGTACTAATGGAGGGGGGGCTGTACTAATGGAGGGGGGCTGTACTAATGGAGGGGGGGCTGTACTAATGGAGGGGGGGCTGTACTAATGGAGGGGGGCTGTACTAGTGGAGGGGGGGGCTGTACTAATGGAGGGGGGCTGCACTAATGGAGGGGGGCTGTACTAATGGAGGGGGGCTGCACTAATGGAGGGGGGCTGTACTAATGGAGGGGGGCTGTACTAATGGAGGGGGCTGTACTAATAATAGGGTGGTCTGTACTAATGGGGTCTGTACTAATGGAGAGGGGGTCTGTACTAATGGAGAGGGGGTCTGTACTAATGGGGTCTGTACTAATATGGGGGTCTCTACTAATGGAGGGAGGTCTGTCCTGGGGGGTCTGTACTAATGGAGAGGGGGTCTGTCCTGGAGGGTCTGTACTAATGGAGGGGGGTCTGTCCTGGGGGGTCTGTACTAATGGAGGGGGGTCTGTACTAATGGAGAGGGGGTCTGTACTAATGGAGAGGGGGTCTGTACTAATGGAGAGGGGGTCTGTCCTGGGGGGTCTGTACTAATGGAGAGGGGGTCTGTACTAATGGGGTCTGTACTAATGGAGGGGGGTCTGTACTAATGGAGGGGGGGTCTGTACTAATGGAGGGGGGTCTGTACTAATGGAGGGGGGTCTGTACTAATGGAGGGGGGGTATGTACTAATGGGGTCTGTACTAATGGAGGGGGGGTCTGTACTAATGGGGTCTGTACTAATGGACGGGGGGTCTTTACTAATATGGGGGTCTCTACTAATGGAGGAGGGTCTGTCCTAATGGGGGGGGTCTGTACTAATGAGGGGGTCTGTACTAATGGAGGTGGGGTCTGTACTAATGGAGGGGGGGTCTGTACTAATGGGGTCTGTACTAATGGAGGGGGGATCTGTACTAATGGTGGGGTCTGTACTAATATGGGGGTCTCTACTAATGGAGGGGGGTCTGTACTAATAGGGGGGTCTGTACTAATGGAGGGGGGGTCTGTCCTGGGGGGTCTGTACTAATGGAGGGGGGTCTGTCCTGGGGGGTCTGTACTAATGGAAAAGAAAAAAGGAGCAGAGAAGAGGATTGTGGGACATATAGTCCCGAGAACTGGCAGCCCCACTGTAACACGGAAACTGCAGCCCACACAGCATGCTTAGCTGAATGGGAAAGAGAGAGAGAGAGACAGGAGCCTGGGAAAGTTTTCAGGGAAGTACACCCAGGACTCCAGAGAGAGAGGACAGTGCTGAGAGAACACCATCAGAGAGAGAACCCTGCTGCCCTGCACCACCAGAGGGAAAGCCACACAGCCTAGCGCCATCGCTGGCATTGAAAGGAATGGAGTCATTGCAGGAATACAGCGGAGTCACCATGGGCAATTCAGAGTGAGCTGACTCCTGATCAGAGGAACCGTTGCTGTATCGCTGGGTCAGGTGAGAGGGCCGATCGGCCAATATGTACTATGTCTGCAGTCTCTGATCATCTCCTGTACTATGTCTGCAGTCTCTGATTATCTCCTGTATTATGTCTGCAATCTCTGATCATCTCCTGTACTATGTCTGCAGTCTCTGATCATCTCCTGTACAATATCTGCAGTCTCTGATCATCTCCTGTATCATGTCTGCAGTCTCTGACCATCTCTTGTATCATGTCTGCAGTCTCTGATCATCTCCTGTATCATGTCTGCAGTCTCTGACCATCTCTTGTATCATGTCTGCAGTCTCTGATCATCTCCTGTATCATGTCTGCAGTCTCTGACCATCTCTTGTACTATGTCTGCAGTCTCTGATCATCTCCTGTATCATATCTGCTGTCTCTGACCATCTCCTGTATCATGTCTGCAGTCTCTGACCATCTCCTGTACTATGTCTGCAGTCTCTGATCATCTCCTGTATCATGTCTGCAGTCTCTGACCATCTCTTGTATCATGTCTGCAGTCTCTGACCATCTCTTGTATTATGTCTGCAGTCTCTGACCATCTCCTGTACTATGTCTGCAGTCTCTGATCATCTCCTGTACTATGTCTGCAGTCTCTGACCATCTCCTGTACTATGTCTGCAGTCTCTGATCATCTCCTGTACTATGTCTGGGGGTTCTTTCTAACAGACTCTCTAACAGAAGCCCTCTTCGTGTGCATCAGAGAGACTCCCCTCCAGGTCTCATTAGTGTACGCTCTTCCTGTATTTTTTTTTATTGTTAAAAGATCATGGGAGAATCCTAGGGTAACAAAGAGTTCTTAGGAGAGCATCTCTGTGTTTGAGTCATTGCCATAGAAACATTTGTAAAGGGGAGGAGTTGGTAAGATGACCACGCCCATGTGGGGGCGCCAGAAATATTTCTGCACCCAGGCGCCGGTGACCCTAGGATCGGCCCTGACGACACAGCCAATGACTGATCAGTGTACCGGCTCGCTTCTGGTACCATGTGACCGCTGTGATCAATCACAGCAGATCGCATGACATTTGTAAACAATGGATGGCTTCCTTTCATGCCATCCATTCTGTACAATTGTGTTGCTAGCTGTGATTGGTCACAGTGATCACATAGTACAGACAGGGCCAATAACAGCCCATCTGTACCATGTGATTTAGCTGTGGCCAATCACAGCTAATCACAACAAAACAAACGGAATGAATCAATTTCACTTAGTAAAATGCTTGCTTATGGTGATGAAATTCACTGCTATATGCAAATAAAAATGCAAACAAAATGTGTAAAAATTTTTTTTTTTTAAATTCCTGATCACTTTTCTAGAGGAGTAGTACAATGTTACTATGGTAAAATTATATTGTTCTGGTCACAGGGGGTTTATTTACTAAAGCTGGAGAGTGCAAAGTCTCACTTCTGCAAAGAAACCAATCAGCTTCCAGGTTTTATTGCCTAATTGAACAAGCTGAGGTTAGAAGCTAATTAGTTTCTCTGCAGAAGTGAGAGTGAGTGATGTTGCACTCTTCAACACTAGTAAAAAAAAAACAAAAAACTGTGTGTTGAAAAAAAAAAAAAAAAGAAAAACGTAAAAAAATAAAAAAAATGTAATAAAAAAGAAAAGATTTAAAAAAAAAAAAAAAAAAGAGTTATTGTTATTACTTTTTTGTACTGTCACTAGTCAGTGTTCCTGATCACCACCACACCAGTAATATGTTAATATGATAATGCTGTACTGCACCGGTGACAATATAAAAAAAAAAATGGGAACATTTTCTCCATTTTCCCCCAAAAAATGACAAAAAATGACAACTTCAAAAAACTCACCATGCCACTTCCTAAATACCTTGGACTGTCTACTTTCCATTCGTAGGGTATCTGTACTGTCCTGACATTTTTGGCCCTCAAGAAATGAGATCGGCCGTCGGTACATCAGGATTGATCAATTTTCAGATATATACCATCGTTTGTAGACTCTATAACTCTCCTACACAATAAACAATATACACTGATTTGGGTTATTTTCACCAAAGAAAAACCCAGTGGTGGAAAAATACCACCAAAAGAAAGGTCTATTTGTGTGAACAAAATGATAAAAATTTTGTTTGGGTACAGTGCTGCATTACCGCGCAATAGTCATTTAAAGTGTGACAGCGCTAAAAGCTAAAAAGTGGCCTGGGCAGGAAGGGGGTAAAAGTGCCCTGTATCGAGGAGGTTAAATAGTTATTATATTAAATAAATAAATAAATAAAAATTAGGCTGAAAACTACTTTAATTTTGAAAAAAATAACATGTATTTCTCATGTTAAAAAGCAAAAACACAAATTCAGCCACCACATCTAATATATATAAAAAATATTATTATTATATTAAGTATAAGAAATATGTTATACAAATAGTTATGTATTAAATATATTAAATAGATATTATATTTAATATATAACATTTTTGTTTTTAGGTTTAATACTAATTTTGAAAATAACACGTATTTCTCACATTAAAAAGCAAAAAAAAAAAAAACAAAAAACAAATGCAGCCACCCCATCTAATATATATAAAAATATTAATATTAAGTATATTAAATATATATATTATATAAATATTAATGTATTAAATATATTAAATAATACCTATATTAAATATATAACATTTTTGTTCTACTTTAATTTTGAAAATAATATGTATTTCTCACATTAAAAAGCAAAAAAAAAAAAAATAAACAAATGCAGCCACCACATCTAATATATATATAAAAATATGAATATTATATTAGGTATATTAAATATATATTATATAAATATGAATGTATTATTAAATAGATATTATATTAAATATAGTATACAGCATTTTTGTTTTTAGGTTTAAGACTACTTTAATTTTGAAAATAACATGTATTTCTCGTTAAAAAGCAAAAAAAACTAATGTAGCCACCACATCCAATATGTATAAAAATATGATATTAAGTATATTAAACATATATAAATATTAAGGTATTAATGAATACATATAAATTATATAAATATATATACATATAAATTAATACATATAAATTATATGTAATATAATTTATATTTAATATATTTAATACATTAATATTTATATCATAAAATATATATATATATATATATATATATATATATATATATATATATATATATATATATATTAATATTTATGATATAAATATTAATGTATTAAATATATTAAATATAAATTATATTACATATATAACATTTTTGTTTTTAGGTTTCAGACCACTTTACTTTTGAAAATAACATGTATTTTTCATGGTAAAAGCAAAAAAACGAATGTAGCCACCACATCTAATATATATATATATATATATATATATATATTTATTTATTATATATAAGTATTAATGTATTAAATATATATATATATTTAATACCTTACTTTTGAAAATAACGTGTATTTCTCATGTTAAAAATAAAAAAAAGCTATGTAGCCACCACATATAATTAATGTATTAAATATATTAAATAGATATTATATTAAATATATACAATTTTTGTTTTTAGGTTTAAGACTTTAATTTTGAAAATAACATGTATTTCTCAAGGTAAAAAAGATGTGTGGACCCCTCCTTGTTTAATGTTTTATCTTGCGGTATGCGGAAGGAGTGAAGAATATAGAGTCTTATTAATTGAGGGCGGTGCAGAGATGTGTAAAGTATATTTCATGCCAGGGAAAGTAAAAGATGATTTTAGGATTAGTTGCTATGGATTTTTTCCCTTTTTATATATATATTTGCCTTTTGAATCCCTCCCGTAGGTGATGTACTATTTGGTACTGGTATCTGATGCAATTTGCAGCTGACGGCCGTAGAAGTTTCCTTGGCGATTCACTAAACAGTTTTGATTCTCGTGTTCAAAGCTTTTAATAAGGCCGCACCTGCTTGTCTCCCTTATCTTGTGTCTATGTATCTTCCTTCCTGTGCTCTTCAATATTCCAGCACTTATGCCTTTCATGCTCACTTATCACCACCACCACCACCCATTGCCTCTACACCATCTCTCCCATACATCTCTGGAATGTTCTTCCTCTTTTCCCTCAACTTAATCTTCAAAGTTTAAAGAGGTTCCTGAAAACAGATGTAATTGATGGTGCTTGTCACATTCCCTGGCTCTTCTCTCGTCTGTCTCACCTGCTTTCCATATACAGCTCCACATTTAGCTCCCTTTCTCGTGCCAGATGAGGAACGTTTCATAAGATCACCCAGATACACGATATGGTCAAAAGTATTGGGACGCCGCCTGCCTTTACACGCACATAAACTTTAATGGCATCCTAGTCTTAGTCCGTAGGGTTCAATATTGAGTTGGCCCACCTTTTGCAGCCATAACAGCTTCAACTCTTCTGGGAAGGCCGTCTACAAGGTTTAGGAGTGTGTCTATGGGGATGTTTGACCATTCTTCCAGAAGAGCATTTGTGAGGTCAGGCACTGATTGTCTCGCAGTGTTCGTTACAATTCATCCCAAAGATGTTTTATCGAGTTGAGGTCAGGACTCAACAGTCCAGTCAAGGCAGTCCTTGACAGGCAGTCCAGTCAAGTTCCTCCACCCCAAACTCGTTCATCCATGTCTTTATGGACCTTGCTTTGTGCACTGGTCCAAATCATTTGGTGGAGGGGGGGATTATGGTGTGGGGGTTGTTTTTCAGAGGTTGGGCTTGGCCCCTTAGTTCCAGTGAAGGGAACTCTTAAGGCGTCAGCAAACATTTTGGACAATTTCACCCTCCCAACTTTGTGGGAACAGTTTGATGACCCCTTCCTGTTCCAACATGACTGCCCAACAGTGCACAAAGCAAGGTCCATAAAGACATGGATGAGCGAGGACAGGATCTATGCCTTCTATACTGACAGAATGGCAATCTGCCTTGTTTACATAGGCAGACCGCTGTTCTCCCTCTGTACCGAAGAATCGGCGGGTGCCGGCAGACATCGAGTCAGCGGTACCTGGCGGTCAGCTCCCACTGTGTATAATCACAGCGGGTGCAGGCCACCAGCACCCTCCCCCCCAGACCCGGTAGTGTTGGACCACATACCAGGTACGTGATCCAGCCCAGCTGAGCCACTTTGCTGACGTATATCTAAGTTATACTGTACGGACGGCACGTGGTTAAAGTGTCTCTGCACCCCCAGAGTAAACTTCTCTCCAATCCACCCTCCTCCCTTACTACTTGAATAGAGCTTTTTTTTTGTTTTGTTTTGTTTTGTTTTGTAACCTTATTTAACTACATTACCTCTTCAGATCAGAGCAATTCCTACATCTCTGCTATGGACCAGTTTATTCAGTGATAATAACATTGTCATTACTAAAGATAACAAGGTAATACATACTGTATATTGTTTTTGTTCTTTTTTTTAGGAACAAACAAGGCTTTCTTTTCATGATATTGTCTTTTTATTTTTGCAATCCTTTAGACAATAAAAAGCAAAAAACTAAACAAACACACTTTTTTTTTTTTTTGAGCAGTGTTAGTTTAAAAATAAATAGTGGTACTTTTTTATTCAGTAATTTGTCCTGTTTAGCTGCTTCCCGTCCACCGTATAGTGAACTGATGGACGGGCGGGAGCACTCTCATTTTAGGAGGACGTCATACAGTATGATGCAGGGTTGCCAACCTTCCGCAGCATTTTTTTACTGACAAAACATGGGGAATTTACTGACGGAGCACATTTTGTTGCTGGCAACCTGAAAAATTACAGAACTATTGAAAACTAACACAGTGAATATTTGAACAGTATAAAGATGATATGGGAACACTGACAATACCCATACCAAGGTCATTTGCATGATTACACTTAAAAAGTCAACACAGCATGAAATTATCAGCCCCCGGTATTTACTGACATCATTGGTGTCAATGGAAGGAAAAATGCCCCATCATTGATGTCAATGAAAGGAATAGTGATCTATCATTCCTATCAGTCCTAGCAGTGGAAGGAATAATTCCCTATCATTGCTATTAATGGGGGGAATAGTGCCCCGTCACTGGTGTCAGTGGAAGAAATAGTGCCCCATTACTAGTGTCAATGGAAGGAATAGTACTCTATCAATGTGGTCAGTGGGAAGAATAGGGCCCCATCACTGGTGTTGATGGAAGAAATAGTGCTCCATCAATGGTGTCAGTGGGAGGAATAGTGCCCCATCATTTGTGTCAGTGGGAGCTCTATCATTGGTGTCAGTGGAAGAAATAGTGCTCTATCATTGGTGTCAGGTCACCTTGAGGCTAGGTGACAGATGCACTCTGTAGGAGTCAGAAGTGCACCGCAAGGTAGTGGACCCTAGGACTGACTGCTGCGGATTGAACCCTGGGAGGTTCAGGAAGCAGGTCTACTGGTTCACTGACACAGATCCCACTGGGAGCTAGAGCATAGATTCCCCAGGGCGCTGAGTCTAAGAGTCAGCAGGTGTTCACCAGAGCCTCCAGTGGTGAGGATGGACTGCGCTGCAGTCTGGCTCCAGGTCGCGGCCCCCAGGGTCTCACAGCTCACGCTCACGGTAGACTACAGGAGAAGAGGAAGGAGGCAGCAGGCTGAAACAACAAGGAAAGTAAGGGACAAGCCAAGGTCGGGGCCACAAGCAGACAAGGACAACAGAGTTCACGCCAAGGTTCAGGGTCACAGGCAAACAGGGATGGTCGGGGACACGCCAAAGGTCAGGGTCACGAGCAGACAGGTATAGTTAAGAACAGGCCAAAGTCGGTAACTGGAATCAGACGTAGGAAACACAGCAAGTACACACGAAAGCTAACACACAATGGTTGATCAGCACTGCTGGCTTGCAGTGCACAGGTTATTATAGGGTTCCCCGATAGGGCCTGGGGTGGGGCCATGCTTAGAGGAGAGGTTATAAAACCAGTCAGGTGAGAGGCAGCTGGTCTTTAGAGATGAACACATGGAGACAGGTAAGCTGACAGAAAACTCTATTGCATAACCATGACACAGTGGGAGGAATAGTGCTCTATCATTGGTGTCAGTGGGAGGACCAATTTCCCCGTCACTGGTGTTATTAGGAGAAATAGTGCTCTATCATTGGTGTCAGTGGAAGGGATAGTGCTCCATCTTTGGTGTCAGTGGGAGGAATAGTTCCTATTTGTTGGAGTCAGAGGGAGTTACGTATAGTGCCCCTAGGGCTGGTTAAAAGCAAGCAAAGGGCTGCACAAATTTCTTGAGGGTATCAGGCCTTACACTGGATATAACTTGCTCATACGCTACAAAGAAATACAATATTTTAGTAAATGTAACGAGTCTCCAATAACAATATCTTTCCTACCCTTCAATCTCTATGTATTCCGGTATAAAGGAACAAGTTATTTTGCACAGAGTAGGCCGTACATTTTACTTTCATCTCCAAACTCAGGGAAAAAAAAAAAAAAAACTTTGGCTGGGCTTGGTATATTTTTGAGCGAGTTGCCATGGCAGCCGGGGGAGGCAGGAATGTAAATGATACCCCTGTCACTCGCTATTTTGTTCAAGCCAAGACTGGAACATCCTCTGTCAGCACTGTCACTATTTATCACTCACCATTTACTTTTACTGACACTTTACAGACTAAAACCTCTCGCGATCAGACATGACATAAATGGTAGTAGCCTTGGCACGGCCCGCACAGTTTAATGTCCCCACTCTTAATTACGCATTGGCATGACAACCGGGGAGTTTTACTTATTAAAAAAGCTATGGCACATCATTTTTTACGCGGCCCATCTTGAAGATCTCGCTGTCATTTTGGTTCACCTAGTAAATGCGTGGATTAGCAGTCGGAAAATTTGTCACTGTTGCAGAAAGTAAAAGACCTGCTATAAATTCCACCGCCATTAGGTATCATTAACCTGTTTACCACTGAAGATTTTCCTTTTTTTTATTATTGCTCTCGGGCACAGCTGGTCAATTACCGCCAAATAAAGTGTCACTCCATACGGTTGGCCAAATCGTACGTTTGCATGTCGTTGATCTTATGCTGGTTTGACGTGTTGCAATTTTCAGGCAATTTACAGTGCCTTGAAAAAGTATTCATACCCCTTGAAATGTTCCACATTTTGTCATGTTACAACCAAAAAAAAGTAAATGTATTTTATTGGGGTTTTTATGTGATAGACCAACACAAAGTGGCACATAATTATGAAGTGGAAGGAAAATTATAAATGGTTTTAAATTATTTTTTTTTTTACAAATAAATATGTGAAAAGTGTGGGGGGCATTTGTATGGCGCCCCCCTAAGTCAATACTTTGTAGAACCTCCTTTCTCTGCAATTACAGCTCCAAGTCTTTTTGGGGATGTCTATACCAGCTTTGCACATCTAGAGAGGAACATTTTTGCCCATTCTTCTTTGCAAAATATCTCAAGCTCTGTCAGATTGGATGGAGAGCGTCTGTGAACAGCAATTTTCAAGTCTTGCCACAGATTCTCAATTGGATTTAGGTCTGGACTTTGACTGGGCCATTCTAACACATGAATATGCTTTGATCTAAACCAGGGATCGCCAAACTACGGATCTTCAGCTGTTGTGGAACGACACATCCCATGAGGCAGTGGCGGCTGGTGCTCTAAATTTTTGGGGGGGGCGCAAATAAACTGAAAAAAACCCCATCAATTGCAGCCTCACTGTGCCCACCAAACGCAGCCACTGTGCCCACCAAACGCAGCCACTGTGCCCATCAATTGCAGCCTCAGTGTGCCCATCAATTGCAGCCTCACTGTGCCCATCAATTGCAGTCACTTGTGCCCATCAAATGCAGCCTCTGTGCCCATCAAACACAGCCACTGTGCCCATCAAACGCTGCCACTGTGCCATCGAATGCTGCCACTGTGCCCATCGAATGCAGCCACTGTGCCCATCGAATGCAGCCACTGTGCCCATCGAATGTTGCCACTGTGCCCCCCCTCGCCCGCCCGCTCGCTGTCTGCCCGGCACTTACCCTATCTCGGTGGGGCAGCGGGTGATGGCGACAGGCTGCGAGCGGTGTCCTCCATGCTCCTCCATGTCCTCAAAGTCTTCTCCTGTCCACTCCTCCCGTCCTCTCCTATGATTAGATGCCTGATAGGCGTCCAATCACAGCGCCTGTCGTTTCAGCCAATTGGGTGACGGGTAACAGTGTTAGTTTTAGTTAGAGGCGGTTCAGTGTTAGTTAAGCGATTATTCATTCGCTTTTCTAACACAACTGGATGAACCTTGGTCACCTTTTTTGATGCCTATTAGAGCCAATGGCCGCTGTAATTCAGGAGCTCGGCGCCTGAAAAGGTGGCCGGGTGCCTGAATAGGGGTGGCAGCAGCGGCCCTGGATAGATTCATGCAATGCATAAATCTATCTATTGGTGATGGAGGGGGTGGCTATAGAGAGGGGGCGACGCCCGTGCACCCATATGGACGCACTCCACTGCCATAAGGCATTGCAAAACTCTGACAATCACAGACATGACTAGGCATGATGGGAATTTGTAATTCCTGAACAACTGGAGGGCCATCGTTTGAAGACCCCTGATCTAAACCATTCCATTGTAGCTCTGGCTGTATGTTTAGGGTCGTTGTCCTGCTGGAAGGTGAACCTCCGCCCCAGTCTCAAGTCTTTTGCAGACTCTAACAAGTTTTCTTCTAAGATTGTCCTGTATTTGGCTCCATCCATCTTCCCATCAACTCTGACCAGCTTCCCTGCCCCTGCTGAAGAAAAGCATCCCCACAACATGATGCTGCCACCACCATGTTTCACAGTGGGGAGAGGATGGGTAAAGTAGACTCACCTGAATGTCACCGATGCCATACTGTACCCAGAGACTTTTTTCATATGATTTGGCTGTGTCCTGGGGTTGAGAAATTGTGGGAGGCAATCCTTGGGTTCCTAGAGGACAAGTTGGCTCTTCCAAATATATATACTCCCCAGCTAGATGTATCTTGGGTGCTGATCAGCTGTGTGCAATTTACAGCCCAGAGCTCTTTGTTGACAATCAACATAGGGCTCTGTACAGAGGGAACGATCTCTCTGTTTCTCATCCCAGCAAAGCAGGAGTGAGAAACTAAGAGATCTATTAGTAAAAGCAGCACATATTACACACATTACACATAGTTAGGCACATATTTAACCCCTTGATCGCCCCAGGTGTTAACCCCTTCCCAGCTAATGTCATTAGTATAGTGACAGTGTATAGTATAGTGTATCCCCATTCTGGCTCTCTGTGGAGCGATCGCGGGTGGCCGGCGGACATCGCGGCCACCAGCTACACGCAGCAGGCTCTAGGATTTCCACCTTTTCTTCAAGTCAAACCCGAACACTTTAGCGGCGCACAGCAATTTTTTTATAGTATAAACTATAGATATACTTTGCGATTAAATAACATTTCTAATCATATGAAGGTAATCACAAGAGTCCCCCTTTACATCAGAGTCCACAGAGTTCCCCCTTTACATCAGAGTCCACAGAGTTCCCCCTTTACATCAGACTCCACAGAGTTCCCCCTTTACATCAGAGTCCACAGAGTTCCCCCTTTACATCAGAGTCCACAGAGTTCCCCCTTCACATCAGAGTCCACAGAGTTCCCCCTTCACATCAGAGTCCACAGAGTTCCCCCTTTACATCAGAGTCCACAGAGTTCCCCCTTTACATCAGAG
Source organism: Aquarana catesbeiana (assembly GCF_042186555.1). Classification (NCBI taxonomy): domain Eukaryota; kingdom Metazoa; phylum Chordata; class Amphibia; order Anura; family Ranidae; genus Aquarana; species Aquarana catesbeiana. The sequence continues at coordinate 672,823,979 of NC_133327.1, read as the reverse complement.
TCCACAGAGTTCCCCCTTTACATCAGAGTTCACAGAGATCCCCTTTTACATCTGAATCCACAAAGTCCCCCCTTTACATCTGAACTTGCTGATTTCCCTTACACTGTAGATTCTGATGTAAGGGAGAACTCTGGGGACTCTGACATAAGGGATGCTCTGGAAACCCTGATTTAAGGGGGAACACTGAAAACTCTGATGTGTGGAGAGTACTCTGATGTAAGGGGCAACATTCTGCCTCTGGTGTAAAGGGGAACTATGATATAAGGGGTGCTCTGAGAACCCTGATTTACCTTAGTGTACTCACTCAGAGACAGGGGAGAAAACAGGGGAGGGAGGGGGAGACTTCAGTCACAGACAGGGATGGATGGTGAGCTCACTCACCCCTTGGCAGTCAGCACCTCTCATCTAGATGTGTCTGAGGCTGTTGGGCTTCAAATTTCCGGCCCCCACTTTCCTTTTCTGAGGCACAGCGCCAGGGATTGGAGTGTGGGCAGACATAGAGGGGTAGGGGCGGGAGGAAGAGGTGCAGATCGATCCCTCTCTCCTCTACCATCTGTATGTGGGGGGGAGTGTTAGTGCTGAGAGAGAGTGTAACAGACACTTCTGGCTTAGACAACTGCAGCCAGCAACCCTACTGGGAAACCACAGTCCACTGTGAATAATGTGTCCGGGTTTCAGACAGTGTGAAATCCGGACGCATGATTCCAAACCCCGAACTGTCTGAGTGAATCCCGGACAGGTGGCAACCCTAGCAGGCATGCACACGCCTGCTATAGGCTTTAAAGGGACCGCCGCACCGGTACGGCGACTTGTGCAGCCATTCTGCCACAGTATAACTGCGGCGGCTGGTTGGCAAGCAGTTAAGGGCAGTGATGGGAGTAAGTCACACATGTGCAAGTCACAAGCAAGTCTCAAGTCTTAACCTTCAAGTCACAAGCAAGTCCCAAGTTACTGTGGCGAAAAGCAAGCAAGTCAAGTCAAGTCCCTGCTAGAAGTCAAGCAAGTCAAGTCAAGTCCCTGCTAGAAGTCAAGCAAGTCAAGTCAAGTCATTTATTTTGGTCAAGTCACAAATTAAGCCAAATACTGATCTACCCCGAAGCCGGGACTTGGGGGGAGCTTTCTTTTGTGGGGGGGGGTGGCGGCTTTTGCCTAGGCCAAGACACAGCACTGGTGATGCCAAGTCATTGCAAGTCAAATAGCCCAAATCAAAGTCAAGTCGCAAGTCATTAGTGACAAGTCAAAGTCAAGTCAAGTCATTTATTTAATTTTGTCAAGCAAGTCCTCAAACAGGTGACTCGAAGCTTAATCGAGTCAAGTCATGTGACTCGAGTCCCCCACCTCTGGTTAAGGGGGTATGGCAGAGGGTGTGTCCTATGCTTACATACTTTTACTAATAGGTGTCCCTCGTTCCCATCTCAAAAAAGTTAGGAGGTGTGCCAGAGGTGATCAAATACCACCAAACGAAAGCTCTATTTGTGTAAAAAAATATGATAACAATTTAATTTGGATACAGTGTAGCATGACTGTGCAATTACCAGTTAAAGTAGAGCAGTGCTAAATAGCAAAAGATGGCCTGGTCATGAAGGGGGTAAAATCTCCCGAAGCTCAAGTGGTTAAAGTATTGAAGGTAATGGATCAGCATAACAGTCAGGCAACGAACATTTTTCAAAAAGAGGTCAGCGATGGCAGACAGCCTCCATAATTCTCCCTTGTAAAGGACGGTGCATTTGCTGATGAATGTAAAGTCTACGAACATGATGATGCAATTAAAGCGATTTCTTTATGAGCTTTTCTTCCACAGGAGGGGAAGGAGCCTTGCCAAGAACAATTAAAAGACAATAATTCTAATCTTGTTGGATGAACATGTATTATCATTCACAACAAGCGTATCTCTTGTCCTGGCCTCTTAAACACTATTTATTATTCCAGAATGTTAGAATCACTTTGTAATTAAGTATTTTATGGATCGGTCGTGTCTCTTTCCTTCTGGCTGGAGATTTATATTTTTTCCTGCCTCTTCCATATCTGGATTATAAATCTCTCTCGAGTCTTTTTTTTTTTTCATAAACAAATTTGCCAATTATATTATTGTTTCCTTCTGTTCCAAAGCCAGGATTTCCAGAATAATTTTTTTTATTAGATGATGACAGGTATATCGAAGCCGATTTCATGTTTCTTGGATATGCAGTTTACTTTAGACATCAGTGGTTTAATATTTGGTAGAGTGCAACCAATTCAACAGGAAACGACTTTGTATTCCATGTTCCTTTTTTTTTTTTTTCTAACGGGGAAGGGGCGGCCATTTTTTTTAATATTTGCTAGCCATAATGAGAATTGGCAACATATTAACGACTTGCCTACCGGGCACTTTCACCCGCATTCCTGCCCAGGCAAATTTTCAGCTTTCAGTGCTGTCATACTTTGAATGACAATTGTGCCGTCAAACAACACTTCACCCAAATGAAATTTTCTAAATATTTTTGAGACAGTAATGCCATGTACACACGAGCGGGCTTTTCGACCGGACTGGTCTGACGGTCTATCCGACGGACTTTCCGACTGACTTTCCCAACTAACGGACTTGCCTACACACAATCACATCAAAGTCTGACAGATTGGTACGTGATGACGTACGACCGGACTAAAATAAGGAAGTTGATAGCCAGTAGCCAATAGCTGCCCTAGCGTCAGTTTTTGTCCGTCGGACTAGTATACAGACGAGTGGACTTTTCGACCGGACTCGAGTCTGTCGGAAAGGTTTGAAACGTGTTCCAAATCTAAAGTCCGTCAGATTTTCAACCGAAAAAGTCCGCTGCAGGTCCGATGAAGCCCACACACGGTCGGATTGTCCCCCGGACTCGGTCCGTTGGACCAGTCCGGTCAAAAAGTCTGCTCGTGTGTACGCCGCATTAGCTTTCTCCTGTTTATATATAATCAGCACTGGGTTTTTCATTTTTTGCTAAACAAAAGGAAAAAAGACTGAATTTAAATTAAAAAAAAAAGGTTTTCTTTTCAATTCTAAAATGTTGTAAATAAGTCATTTTTCTACTTCATTGATGCGCGCTGATGAGGCTGCAGTGATGGGCACTGATATGATGCACTGATGGGCACTGACAGTGTCACGTACCTGATGGTAGAGCCCGATATGCTGAGAAAGGCCTCTCTTACACCTCTGACTTGAGAACCCCTGATAGAGCAGACAGGAGGCTCGGGAGTGCAGAGTGGCACCAGTGCCTGGTAGGAACTTCCGATGGCACCGTGGGGGACCTCCAACAAGGAAGACGACCAGGAAAGTCTGAAGGCTGAAGACTGGAGCAGGTTGGAAACCGGGTGTCACAGTAAGTGAAGCAGTGTTCTTGTAGGTAGGAACACAGGCAGGTACAGGCAGGCCGGGTCATACACAAAAACGGGCAAATCAGGAACAGATGCAGAAGCTGGAGCGACGTTGGGGTACAGGCCGGGTCGGTAACAGGCGGGCAGCGAGGTAACCAGAGGAGTAGGCAGAAGCAGAGTCAAAGGCAAGCCGAGATCAAGTGCAGATGGATAGCAGGGGTGGTCAGTAACAAGCCAAGCAATATCTGGAAAAGTTTTTCAGGATAACAGATGGCAGGGGTCACAGGGAACACTATAGACCAGACAGCATTGATTCTGGGCATTTGCCTTGCTTAAATTGCCTGTTTTTGTGCCAAGAACCATCACAACGTGCACACGCACGCTCCCATGCACGCTTTTTTCATGGGAATGTGGAGAACAGGCATCTTTCTGCGGCTGCCATCTTGGTTACTGGCTTGCCCTTCCTGACAGATAGGCTGCACTGATGGACACTCACAAGGCGGCACTGATGGGCATTGATGAGGAGACACTGATGAGGCTGCACTGATTTGCGGCACTGATGGACACTGATAGGCAGCAATGATAGACGGCACTGATAGGCATCACCAGTGGGCACTGACAGGCAGCACTGGCTCTCAAGACACTGTTCTATCAGGAGATAGATTTGGGAACAGTGGAAGAAGGGGAGGATCAGAGAAGACAGGATCAAACAGCCTTTTTACACAATGCAGAGGATTAACCCCTTATTGTTCCTCAGTGAGTATAACAAGTATGCATTACTGCATATACAGACTGATTTTACTGCTGTGAGTTTAGTAACACTTTAACATAAAAATGGCTTCAATATACAACGCTGTGAAAAAAGTATTTGCCCCTTCCTGATTTTTTATTTTTTTGCATATTACTCACACTTAAATGATTCAGATCATCAAACACATTTTAATATTACACAAAGATAACCCGAGTAAATCCAAGATGCAGTTTTTAAATTATTATTTAATTTGTTAACCACTTGCCGACTGGCTCTTGCCGATGTACGTCGGCAAAGTGGCACGAGTGCGCAAAACAACGTACCGGTACGCCACGCCGCAGGAGCGTGCCAGCGGGTCCCACGGACTCGATGTCCGCCGGTGGCCCGCAATCGTGGCACGGAGAGGCAATTGTCCCACCTCAATCCTTAAAAACCCATTGTTTATGTAAAGGGTGGTCTACTTTCCATCCAGAACCCAGCCATCTATACCCAGTCCTGTCCAAGGCCTAGAATTGTAGAGCTGATTGTAAATTGAGGAACATTTTTTTCCACATCCACCGTTTTTTGTTTTTTTCGGAATCGTATTGCCAATTTTAGGACCAAAACGAAAAATCAAGATAAGCAGAGAATTTAACTTATAGAGGAACTTTATTTAATTCTGCAGATTTCAAAAGACTGAATTTACTGGGGAAGGACCTATCCCTCCATACTGCCATTGGGTCCACAGAGATTTTGAAGGAAGTGCTGACTTCTGGCAGCAAAGGTAAGGCGAATTGGCATACTCTGCTGCTCAGACCACGCTACAGTCATAATAAGAGGGGGAGAGACCACTGACCGCAGGGTAAATTGTAAAGCTTTCCATGGCCTGGGGTCTGGCCACTTGTGGAAGGATATTTCCTTTTGGATTTGTAGTTGAATGGGGTATAATATTCCTAAGGATGAAACTAGGGTTGTACTCTGTATATTACCCTTATTATACAGGATTTATATAGCGCCAACAGTTTGCACAGCACTTAACAAAATAAAGGCAGACATTACAGTTACATTACAATTTGGTACAAGAGGAATCAGAGGGCCCTGCTCATTAGAGCTTACAATTTAAAAAGGAAGGGTCAATTGATACAAAAGGTAATAGCTGTGGGGGGGATGAGCTGATAGAGGAAGTAAAACAGTGTATTGGTTAGAAGCAGGATAGGCTTCTTTAAAGAGAAGGGTTTTCAGGAATCGTCTAAAGATGGATAGATTAGAGGACAGTCGGACAGATTAGGGTAGGGAGTTCCAAAGGATGGGAGAAGCTCTGGAGAAATCCTGGAGATGAGCATGGGAGGAGGTGACAAGGGAGCTAGAGAGCAGGAGGTCTTGGGAGCAGGGCCATCTTAATAACATCATGGGCCCCTGGGCAAAGTAATGCACTAGGGCCCCTACCAGGGTGATGGTGACCTGTGGCACGCTATGTGCGTGGGGGCAAGGAGAGGGTGTGGCTAAATGATGCTACATGTTGGGCGTGGCTTTAGAGTCTGATTAGAAACAAAAAATACACACAACCAGGGAATTATCCCAAATTATATTCACCCCCTATACACACTATCCCCCCCCCCCCCACCCTATGTAGACTGATCCTCTGTATACACTGACTCTTTTTCCCTGTACACACTGCTCCCACTCCTTTTTGAAACTATCCCTCTCCCTGTACACACTGCCCCCCTGTCATAAATGCCTCTCCCAGTCTATTTGCGGCCTTTATTTATGTATGACTGTACACAGTATGGGGGGGGGGCAGGAGTGCACAGTACAGAATAGGGTGTAGTAATGTATAGTGTCAGCTTTGGGTAGTATAGGGTGGTAGAGTGTCAGGTTTGGGTAGTATAGGTGGTATAGTGGAAGGTTTGGTTAGTATAGGGTGGTATAGTGGAAGGTTTGGGTAGTATAGGTGGTATAGTGTCTGGTTTGGGTAGTATAGGGTGGTATAGTGGAAGGTTTGGGTAGTATAGGTGGTATAGTGGGAGGTTTGGGTATTATAGGGTGGTGAAGTGGAAGGTTTGGGTAGTATAGGTGGTATAGTGGAAGGTTTGGGTAGTATAGGTGGTATAGTGTCAGGTTTGGGTAGTATAGGGTGGTATAGTGGAAGGTTTGGGTAGTATAGGTGGTATAGTGGGAGGTTTGGGTAGTATAGGGTGGTATAGTGGAAGGTTTGGGTAGTATAGGTGGTATAGTGTCAGGTTTGAGTAGTATAGGTGGTATAGTGTCAGGTTTGGGTTGTATAGGGTGGTATAGTGGGAGGTTTGGGTATTATAGGGTGGTATAGTGGGAGGTTTGGGTAGTATAGGGTGGTGTAGTGGAAGGTTTGGGTAGTATAGTTGGTATAGTGTCAGGTTTGGGTTGTATAGGGTGGTATAGTGGGAGGTTTGGGTAGTATAGGGTGGTATAGTGGGAGGTTTGGGTAGTATAGGGTGGTATAGTGGAAGGTTCAGGTAGTATAGGGTGGTATAGTGGAAGGTTTGGGTAGTATAGGTGGTATAGTGGGAGGTTTGGGTAGTATAGGGTGGTATAGTGGGAGGTTTGGGTAGTATAGAGTGGTATAGTGGGAGGTTTGGGTAGTATAGGGTGGTATAGTGGAAGGTTCAGGTAGTATAGGGTGGTATAGTGGAAGGTTTGGGTAGTATAGGTGGTATAGTGGGAGGTTTGGGTAGTATAGGGTGGTATAGTGGGAGGTTTGGGTAGTATAGAGTGGTATAGTGGAAGGTTTGAGTAGTATAGGTGGTATAATGTCAGATATGGGTAGTATAGGATGGTATAGTGGAAGGTTTGGGTAGTATAGGTGGTATATTGGCAAGTTTGGGTAGTATTGGTGGTATAGTGGCAGTTTTGGGTAGTATAGGTGGTATAGTGGCAAGTTTGGGTAGTATTGGTTGTATAGTGGAAGGTTTGGGTAGTATAGGGTTGTATAGTGGCAGGTTTGGGTAGTATAGGATGGTATAGTGGAAGGTTTGGGTAGTATAGCGGAATGTCTAGGTAGTATAGTGGGAGGTTTTGGTAGTATAGGGTGGTATAGTGGAAGGTTTGGGTAGTATAGGGTGGTATAGTGGCAGACTTGGGTAGTATAGGTGGTATAGTGGAAGGTTTGGGTAGTATAGGGCGGTATAGTGGCAGGTTTGGGTAGTATAGATGGTATAGTGGTAGGTTTGGGTAGTATAGGTGGTATAGTGGCAGGTTTGGGTAGTATAGTGGAAGGTTTGGGTAGTATAGGTGGTATAGTGGCAGATTTGGGTAGTATAGGTGGTATAGTGGAAGGTTTGGATAGTATAGGGCGGTATAGTGGCAGGTTTTGATAAAATAGGTAGTATAGTGGCAGGTTTGGGTAGTATAGGTGGTATAGTGGCAGGTTTGGGTAGTATAGGTGGCATAGTGGCAGGTTTGGGTAGTATAGTGGAAGGTTTGGGTAGTATAGGTGGTAAAGTTGCAGGTTTGGGTAGTATAGGGGGCATAGTGGCGGGTTTTTGGTAGTAAAGATGGTATAGTGGCAGGTGTGGGTAGCATAGGTGGTATAGTGGCAGGTTTGGGTAGTATAGGTGGTATAGTGGCAGGTTTGGGTAGTATAGGGGGTATAGTGGCAGGTTTGGGTAGTATAGGTGGTATAGTGGCAGGTCTGGGTAGTATAGGTGGTATAGTGGCAGGTTTGGGTAGTATAGGGTGGTATAGTAAAAGGTTTTGGTAGTATAGGGTGGTAAAGTTGGAAGGTTTGGGTAGTATAGGGCAATATAGTAGAAGGTAGGGGTAGTATAGGGTGGTATAGTGGCAGGTTTGGGTAGCATAGGGTGGTATAGTGGCAGATGTGAGTAGTATAGGGTGATATAGTGGCAGATGTGGGTAGTATAGGGTGGTATAGTGGCAGATGTGGGTAGTATAGGGTGGTATAGTGGCAGATGTGGGTAGTATAGGCAGGACCACTGTTAGAAATCAGAAATCATGGGGCCCGCTTTGACTCTGCCCTCAACTCCACCCCTGGCTTCTCCCTGACTTCCACATGAAACCTGACAGTTGCCTTTACAAATACACACTCACTCCTGGCTGCAGCTCAGCTGAGTGTTTTTACTGCCGCAACCCCCTGAAAGACAAGTGTAGCATCTCACAGTGCCTTATGATCTTTAGGCCTCATGCACACCGGTGTTTTTTTTTTTTTTTCCAAAATTTTTAGAATCTTTTAGTGGCAGGAGTGTTTACAAGCAGGAAAAAAACCCCAGGGCCAGTGCATCAAGGAGCAGCAGCAGTTTGGCAGAAAAAAATGCTTGACACGTGTAAATGTGGCGCTCGAAAAATGTGTCTAATGCTTTTACAAGCATTTAGGCACGTTGACAGGTGTTTAGCGCTTGAGCGTCAATTCATTTCAATGACCAGAATAAATTATTATCCTGGCCAATGAAATTACTTAATGCCCACGTGCTTGATGCCTGTAAAAGCGCTGGACACTTTTACACGTGTCAGGCTTAGTAAAGCTGTGATGTGTGAGGAGACTGATGGGGTGAGCTGAGGGGCAGAGAGATCGATTTGGGTGTCATCAGCATATAAATGGTAGTGGAAGCCATGGGAGGCTATCAGCTGACCCAGGGAGGACGTGTAGATCGAGAATAGTAGAGGTCCAAGGACAGAACCTTGGGGGACCCCAACGGTAAGAGGAGTTGGAGAGGAGGAAGTGGAGTTGTAAGTGACACTAAAGGTGCGATGAGATTGGTAAGATTCGAACCAACGGAGAGAGCAGCCATAAAAGGCAGCGGAAAGGTCAAAGAGTAATTCCCCGTACACACGATCGGACTATCTGACAACAAAACCGTGGATTTTTGTTCGAAGGTTGTTGGCTCCAACTTGTCTTGCATACACACGGTCACACAAATGTGAGCCAACAATTACGAACGTGGGAACGCGGTGACATACAAGACATACGACAAGCCGAGAAAAAGGAAGTTCAATAGCCAGTACGACTCCTTCTGCTTGATTCCGAGCATGCATAAACTTTTGTGCGACGGACCTGTGTACACACGATCGGAAATTCCAACAACAAAGTTTTGTTGGCGGAAAATTTGAGAACCTGCTAGCCAACATTTGTTGGCAGAAATTCCGCCAACAAATGTCCGATGGAGCATACACACGGTCGGACTTTCCGCCAACAAGCTCACATGCAACATTTGTTGTCGGAAAATCCGATCGAGTGTACGGGGCATAAGAGTACGGAATAATGACTGTTGGTTTTGGTTGTTAGTAGGTCGTTTGTGAGTTATAGGAGGGCAGTTTCTGTGGAGTGATGTGGGCAAAATCCAGACTGAAGCGGATCAAGAAGGTTATTATCAATGAGGTGGTCGCTCAGTCGAACGTTCAAGGAGTTTGGAGGCAAAAGGAAGTAAAGAGATTGGTCTTAGGTTGTTAAGATTGGTGGGGTCTAGAGGGTTGGGGAAGATGCCAGTAAAGAGTGATACGTTGAAGATATGAGTTAAGGAGTGTAGGATAGAGCCAGATGGTGACCATAGTATTTGAGAAGGAGCAGGGTCCAGGGGGCAGGAGGTTAGGTGGGTGTTAGAAAAAAGTTTAGTGAGTGGAAGAATGTGACTGGCCAGGGTTGTTTCAATTATGAATGAGACCCTATTAGGAAAGGGTGAGCACACGTTGGGATACCATTTGATTCAACAGAACACAATCCCAGCTCCTTAGGGCAAAACGTGTTGGTAACTTTTGTCACTTACTGCCATTAACACTTTATGGGTTTATACTTGGATAGCCATGTATTTGGCACTATACTCTAAGTCTTGACTTCAAATATTGTTATCTCTTTCTATTAGCGATGATGTTCTGTATTATTATCAAAGTGATGTGGTGATGCATTTTTATAATGGGGTGGTTGTACCCCTCATGCTTTTAATATTTGTGTAATAAAAGCTGATTGTTTTTAAGTTTGTCGCAATCGTTTTCTGAGCGACCACCCAGCTTTAAAATCCTCCATCATTGATTTAGGCGGTTTATCCGCCAGAAGTTCATTTATGGGAACTGGCAGTAAATTCAGCAGCCTTAACACTTATTGAATGGAACATATAGATACCCAATCACCTCCTAGCTGAATTAGTTATAAAGAATCTCAATTACTGATTGGAATCTAACTGCCATATCTACTCCGGGTTCCAATAGACCTGTTGGATTGATGTAGTGAAAGATGGAGTCTCTGTTGGTAGGGCACTTTCCATCTGGCATTTTTACATTCTTTAAAATCCCGATGGGTGCATTTAATACAATGTTCTGTTCTGGACTGTGGTGTCCAAGTAAAAAAAAGATAAAGGGACAATATACACTTTATTGCCAAAAGTATTGGGACACCTGCCTTTACACGCACATGAACTTTAATGACATCCCAGTCTTAGTCCGTAGGGTTCAATATTGAGTTGGCTCACCCTTTGTAGCTATAACAGCTTCAACTCTTCTGGGAAGGCTGTCCACAAGATTTAGGGGTGTGTCTATGGGAATGTTTGACCATTCTTTCAGAAGCGCATTTGTGAGGTCAGGCACTGATGTTGGATGAGAAGGCCTGGCTCGCAGTCTCTGCTCCAATTCATCCAAAAGATGTTCTATCGGGTTCAGGTCAGGACGCGGTGCAGGCCAGTCAAGTTCCTTCACTCCAAACTCGCTCATTCTTGTCTTTATGGACCTTGCTTTGTGCACTGGTGCGCAGTCATGTTGGAACAGGAAGGGGCCGTCACCAAACTGTTCCCACAAAGTTGGGATGAATTAGATAAGAGACTGCGAGCCAGGCCTTCTCGTCCAATGTCAGTGCCTGACCTTACAAATGCGCTTCTGGAAGAATGGTCAAACATTCCCATAGACACACTGCTAAACCTTGCGGACAGCCTTCCTAGAAGCATTGAAGCTGTTATAGCTGCAAAGTGTGGGCCAACTCAATATTGAACCCTACGGCCTAAGACTGGGATGCCATTAAAGTTAATGTGCGTGTAAAGGCAAGTGTCCCAATACTTTTGGCAAAATAGTGTATTTTCAAGATTGAAAATTACTTCTGGAATTACACTGAAATTGTAAAGCCGATAGGATATACTTGAATATCTCCTGGGAATTGACCTTTTAACCTTTATGTGTAGGTGCTGCCACTCATACTACTAAGGAGTGTAGACCTAAATTGATAATGTATTAGTTTCTTGGCCCACTGGAACTTTTCTTTAATTATTCCAAGAAGAGGTACCATGGTCTGTCCACCTGTCCAAACCAACTGGTAATCATGACTACTGCACGGGTCTAAGTGGAGTTTTTAATAATATGCCAAAATAAATCTAGGTTATAACGTTTGACTGATTAACGCGATGAACGGCTGGCCTGTTTTGTTTTTTGTTTTTTTTAATTTTCCCAGGTTGGGTGTGTCGTAATGACGGCAAATTTAACCTTTAAATTCGGTTATTTATTCTTCATTTCAACTATTTCTATAGCAATGAATAATTCAAAGAATCCCTCGAGAGTCTGCTAGAAGACGGTTGCTACTTTATAAATCAAAAAATAAAAAAGTAAAATATGATACAACTATAGCATAAATGAGGGGAATAAGAAATGGAAAAAGTATCATTATTTTCCAGCTACTTATGTGAAATAATAACACGAATGGCAAGCTTATGAAAAACTTACTTAACAAATCTACCCTTAGGGGATTCGAAAACTCGGAGCATGCTCCCTCTTGTGGAGGACACTAAAGAAAAATGAGCTTAATATTTACTTTGAAAAAACATATTATTTTACAGAAGTTGAGTTTAATCGACTTGCTTCATTTTCTTCACTGGCTACCTATAGGGAACTGTTCAACCAAAAAAATTATATATTATTTATTTATTTTTTGCAAGGTTATTCAGTATACCGATTGATATCTGTCCTAAAGTTTCTACAATAAATTTCCAAAAAACAGGATTTATAAGGTGTCAGTCTACATTAACAATTCATACACCTAAATATATATAAAAAAATATATAATTTTTTATTATTTACAATTCAAACAAATTGTTTCAAGACCTATCAACCACATACAAATCAATTATTGGATGTTACAATCATTAGAAATACCACAAATATCCCTAAAATCCCTAAATAAAATCTTTAAAGATGGGAAGTATTAAATAACCTGTGGTAGTTCGTTCAGGGGAGGGGTTAGTGGTTGGGGGGGGGGGGTGGATGAGGGTGGACGGTATGGAGGGGCAGAGTATATTTGGATTTTTTTTTTTTCTTCTCTCTCTTTCATCTCACCTTTCTTCTCTTTTTTTTGTTTTTTTTTTCTCTTTTCTTAGGTGTAGGATTTTCTTAGGGTTCTCCCTGATGAAGGAAAATGTAACAAGAGTAGAAATTAAGCGGTTGTCTTTAGAATATTTGGAAATGTGAATAAAACAACGAAGTAGGCTAAAAAAAAAGAAAATATATATATAACCTCCCTATAGTATTTAGCATGTGTCGAGAGGATGATAATTGTAAATTGAGGGAATGTTGTATTGATGGAACCCTATGTAACGTTGTATTTCTATTTTTGTGAAAAAATAAAGAATTTATAAAAAAAGAAATACAACAAATATGACTTACTGGTAATATTTCTCTGTCAAAATATTTTATAATAAGTTTAAAAGTTAAACAAGTAAACAAAATAAAAATTATACAGTCAAAGTGATGATACCCACTCACATATTTCCAAAATCGCACACTTAGAGTTGGATACAATATGATGTTATAATGGTGAAGCGTTTCACTAATTCAGAAATAACTTAGAGAATTTGATACTTTAGGTTAGCATAATTTGAAATATGATCTTAATATTGCATAAAAGTATAAATAACTTGTAGATAAACTTTTACAATGTAACGTGAGTATGAGTATAGAGGAATAGAAGAAGAAGAAAAGAGAGAAGAAGGGACTAGAAAGAAGAGAAGAAATGACTTAATATTTCCATAGGTTTTCCCATTACCCTCAAGGGTTCAAGTTATACCATTATGACCACTTGCCGACCAGCCCACAGTAAATATATGTCATTACTTTGACATGCAATACCGGTCTTATGGCATAACTCTGGTATCGTTTTTTTTACTATGGGCGATTGTGTGTAAGATAAAAGTGCTCCCGCGGTCAGATTTGCTGCGGGATCACTTTTAGACGCGTCCGAAGGGTGGGCCCCCCTCCTTCATGGTCGTTTCCCGGGCTTACCTGGCCCCTCGGTAAAGCCGAAGAACGATCTGATGCAGCAGTTAGCTGGGCAGGGAGACAAGTGATGCCAAGACGGCCGCCACTCGTCTTTATGCCCTTGAAGGACCGGAGCGATGTCTGATGTCACTTCCGATTCCTGAGCCATAATAAACATTTTTTTTTTTTTTTTTTTTTAAGTTAAAGTGCAAAAAAAAGTTTTTTTTTCTTTTGCTTTTAAAGGTAAAAGAGAGATCTGGGGTCTTTTTGACCCCAGATCTCTCAATAAAAAAGTATCTGTCATCCTTATTTCTATTAGAAGGGGTGTTTACATTCCTTGTAATAGGAGTAAAAGTGATTTAAATAAATAAATAGAGGGACAGTGTAGAAATAAAAAGAAAAATAAGATTTTTTTTTTTTTTTTAAAGCGCCCCATCCCTCTGTGCCCGTGAGCAGAAATGAATGCATACGTAAGTCGCACAAGCATATGTGAACTGTGTTCAAACCACACATGTGAGGTTTCACCGCAATCGTTAGAGCAAGAGCAATAATTCTAGTACAAAACCTCGACTGTAACTCTAAACTGGTAACCTGTAAAAAAATTTACATAAATAAATAATAAAAAAAAACAGCATCACCTATGGAGATTTTTAAGTACCCGTCGTTTGTTACCATTCCACACGCGTGCGCAATTTTAAAGCATGACATGTTAGGTATCTATTTACTTGGCGTAACATTATGTTTCACATTATACAAAAAAAAAATGGTAACTATTGTGTTTTTTTTTTTAATTTATTAAAGTGTTTTTTTTACAAAAATATTGCGTTTTGAAAGACAGCTGCGCAAATACTGTGTGACATAAAATATTTAAATGATCGCCATTTTATTCTCTAGGGTCTCTGCTAAAAAATGTATATGTAGTAATTTTCTAAGTAATGTAATCTTATAAGTAATTTTCTAGCAAAAAAATATTAATTTAGGCTTTTAAACAAAAAGTTTGAGAGAAGGCCTGGTCTTCACATGGTTAAACCAAATACAGCAGAATTTTGATTGTGAGTTTAAAGGGAGAACAAGTGCAAAGGGGGAGTACAAGTGTCTAAAATCCCATATTGGACAGTTGCAAAGACCAAACATTTTCTGTTCTGCAGTTTTGTTTTATTTTGTATTTTTTCTTTATGTATATATATATATATATATATATATATAATATATATATATATTTTTTTTTTACAATGTATAGGTAAAGTATTATTCATACAATTTATTTTAAATTAATAGAGTGTCCTCATATAAAAGTAATGAAAATATTGGCGATAAGAGGCATACTTACTTGCCAAAATCCTTGACTTTTTGCATTTAACGTCACAGCCTGGAATTCCTACTTTAAAGAGAACCTGTCGCCAACTTAAAAAAAAAATGCAGATGGAAGCACAGGAAAATAAAGTATTGACATGCTTTTGTAGCTTCTTTCTTTTCATAAATTATTTTTTTGTCCATATGCAATATGCCTTTATACTTGCTAGACAATTCCCAAGCACAGCC